>NW_017298743.1:1935328-1979657 GCF_001594075.2 Trachymyrmex cornetzi
GCAGTGGTGTACGTCGTCCCGTGTCACGCCGCCGGAAATTGATCAAATGAGCTCAAATTTTTTTACAAACTTATTAAAAGTATTATAAATACATGTGAAAAAGATTCAAGTTGATATGTTCTTTACTTTCCCTACAAAAAATTCATCAAAAATGCCTGTTTTTTGACCCAACAAACGAGACTGGACCCTTAAGCAATAATTAGTGAAATAATAAGGCTTTATAAATATAGCCAATATTACAAACTGTGTTTAAACGCTGAAGTGAGCTTACTAATCCTACCGCACATACGATTTTTGGACAGGTAACCGTCTATACGTTGTCCGTAATGGGTCATATTTAAAACCTTATTATTGCTTCAAATAAAATCTTACAAATAATCTTTTTACTTAATTTTTTTGAAAACTTTCTTGCTGTAGTATTTTGAGTATCGCAAATTTTGGGACATCCTGTATAAATATATCATACTGTATACATGTATATCACAGATTTTTGTTATATTTACATTATAGCCTAGAAAAATTAAAAATTTTGAAAAATAAGTTAAGAAAAATTAAGAAAAATAAGTAACTAAGAATATTTATAAAACTAACATTCTCTCTTTTTACATTAATATTATACAATCTGCTTTTTATATAATATAATAATAAACAAAACACACAAGTCTGGGCTGACATAATCACTTTCTGTGTTTTAACTTTCTTTACATTAAAACCTCTTATATTTTTTCTAAAATCTTTCTGAAAACCTCCAGGGGGCATCGTAAAAGTAGATCGTATTATATTGTGATTTATAGATTTCTTATGTTATGTTTTTCTGTGTCTTCCTTTAATCTCTCTAAGCAGGATGGAAGGGGATAGGAGCAGGATTAAAGTTGATATTTATTTAAGTAAAATTTTATCGCTACCTAAAATATAGTATAAACGAAGTTGATACTTTAGCAAGACTTCAACAATTTTAGATAAATTATTCTGATTAAATACTTTCTAATGCATGATGATGTAAGTGCACGTATAAATGTTAACATTTTTTTAAATTTATTTCTCCAGTACATTAATTATATCAACGTCGTTCACCATCATGTACCCTGTACAAATAATATGGTACAGTAATCCATTTGATAATTTGTCAATTTCTATTGCTCAATAATGAATTTTTCTTAAAAAAATCTCTTCAATTTTGCTAGTTAAATATCAGCTATATATCAGTTAATATTTTACATTAACAATATAATTAATAAAAGATTGATAACAGAGAAAGAACACTTTTTTTATGTATAATGCCAAATTTTTTTCACATTTGCATACTTCGGTAAATAAGTTATTAATATTGGGCAAAATCTGTTAAATTACATTAAAACTGTCTCATACTATGTCGCAATCGATTGAATCAAGATCTCAATTAATATTTGCTAATAAACAGTGGATAAAAAATGTGACTTTTCGGAATTATTTCCGAACTCACCATAACTTCCATAACCTTGGGTAGCTGCAGCAGGTTGAACATTATAGCTACTACCCCATTGATGCGGTGGCGGCGGCGGGATTTGCTGCTGCTGGGGCGGTCCTGGTGGTGCGCCCCAACCCTGAGCATTGTACTGGGTGCTGTATCCCGCATATCCACCAGTTTGAGGACTGGTACCCCAACCCTGATATTGTTGCATCATATTACCAGGCGGACCCATGGGTCCACCCATCATGGGTCCACCCATCTGACCATTTGGTCCACCCATAGGCCCCATATTTCCGGCCATTCCCATCGGCGGGCCACCTTGCTGAGGTGGGCCCCATTGACCCTGATGACTATCGTTCATTTTACTCGATGAATCCCGCGGTTCGGCTCTTTTAATCTCAACCTGAAATAAACAGATATCACACAAATGTATATTATTCTCTTTTTTTAACAAAAATAATGAAATTTTATATTTGTATAAATTATTAAATCAATTTTTGGAAAAAAAATGATAGGAATTTATCATCTACAATTATTTTTATACAAATTATTGCATATTTTAGGTTAACACTGATACTCTCACTCTTTGATACTCTGCACTAACGCTTGTGCTATATAAAAATATTTAACTCTAATTATAAAATAGAGTTCATTGATTGGACTTATTGTAAACGAACACATTTTAGTGTAATACTTATACATAAATATTTAAAAATATTTATTACACTTAATACTATTCAAATTAATTTAATTCTAATAAAATTAATTTAATTCTATTCAAAATTCTACGTATAGACTAATATACATATATATTAATATATATATATACTAATGTTCGTATTAATAAATAATTTATGTGACTAAAATTTCTATATAATCTTAATAGCCTCAAGCGAGAACAATATTAACATATACTTATTTTCTATCTTTTGCATAAGGTCACACAGTGATATGGTGATTGACGTGTATTGACGTGTTATACCTGCTTTCCATTCAGGTTGACAAAATGTTCTGCGACACAACGGTCCACCGCTTCTTCATCCTCAAAGCTGAGAAAGCCGAATCCTGTCGTCCAAACGTGAGAGAGTACAATCAAAAAATGCTCGCCATAACAATACGAGAAAGCAGTTTTTACAATACAATGCATAAAATATGCACACGTCCAAAACCCCAAAAAGCAACTTACAACATCCAATCTTATAATACTTATTAAATAGATTTTGTCATTTACATTAGTAAATTAATAAAATAATCGCTTTTTATATTGCGCAATGTAGATTCATGGTAATTCATGGCCATGATTTTTATGATACAAGATTTAATAAATCAGAATCAATAATTTAAAGTCCATTAGAACGCTACTAATTTATTTAATATATAGACAATTTCCTCAAAAACAAGACCATATACTAAGAGGCAGGCAGTAGGGACTAAGAAAGAGAGATTATAGTGCTACATGACTATTGGCTGAGCACATCTCTCATGTTGCAACAAATTTATCGCAATATAACATTAAACGGTGTTTACAATAGAATAATAAGTCTTAAACCATAAAAAATTGATCAATCACGGTCGAATGTGAAGAAAATAAACTACAATTAGTTTTCAATTTTTTACGGCTTAAAGCTTATTACTTTATTGTAGACATCGCTTTAAGCTGTTGTGACTTTTTATGAAATACTTCAAATGCAAAATATTTTAATATTATGAAAAGTACAAAAAATTACAATATTGCATTAGATATAAAAATCAGCACTTTATTTATTATGTTTACAATTCGGTTTAAAAATTATTCATACTACTTTTTTTAATATAAAATTAAATTTGTAAAATCAAAAATT
Organism: Trachymyrmex cornetzi; assembly: GCF_001594075.2. Taxonomy (NCBI): domain Eukaryota; kingdom Metazoa; phylum Arthropoda; class Insecta; order Hymenoptera; family Formicidae; genus Trachymyrmex; species Trachymyrmex cornetzi. The sequence goes on from NW_017298743.1 coordinate 1,938,620, forward strand.
AGTGAATATTTATTTATATTATTATATATCATAAGTAATTATTATTTATTTCTTATCCATATTGATTAAGGCTCCTGAGTAGTCATCACAGCCATATTGAATCGTACTTGTGACGTCAAAAGCGAGAAATGACGTTAATTTTTATTACGTGTCATTTATAAATAAAGACAATTTGGGTAAAACAAAATTATGAGATTGCTTTAAAACATTCGTAAAAATGGACGAAAACTGTGCTTATCTTCCCTGGGGGATCAAGTTTTAAAAGGCAATTCTGACAGTCAGTAAATTGTAAAAAGACGCATGTGCTTTTATTCAATGCGCATACGTAGCTTATTTTCACTTACACGTGCCTTTTATCACTTTTTTATTATTTACTAACTATCAGGGGGGATAAGCATAGTTTTTATCCATTTTTACAAATTTAAAGTAATCCCATCATTTTGTTTTATCCAAATTGTCTTTATTTATAAATGGCACGTAATAAAAATTAACGTCATTTCTCCCTTCTGACGTCACGATTCAATATGACTGTGAACTACTCAGGAGCCTTAATGCCAATACTATTACGCAACTGATTGTAATTATTAATTTCTCTATATATAATCTAGATTAATATATGTATAATAAATATTATGTTTAAATTGGACGGACTGTATCTAAAAGTTTAAGTTAATAAATAACCGCAAATAATAGTAACAATTTTAATAGTGATAATATTGAATCTTAAAATTTTCTTCTTAGATTTATAGCACACGCCCCTATCTGTATTTTTTATAACCTGTATAAATTTTATTTTATAATATAATATGCAGTAAAGAGATTACGATGCATTATAATACACATAGGATAAGTATTAAAGGAGGGAGTTTCTTTAAAAAAATTGTTTTTGATTTTTTCAAAAAATATATATTTAGGAATATTTCTGTAGTTTTAAAAGAGAGAGAAGGATACAAAAAAATAATGGAGTAAAAGTTTGGAAGGCACGCGATTGAAAATATTGTTATTGAATCGCATGGCCAGAACATCAAACAGCAAGATAATTAGCTTTTTTTTTTTTTAAGAAAAAAGGCATTTTATGTAATTGAAATAATAGATTAATCGTAAGTACACAAAAAATTTATTACTACCTATGATTTGTTACTACAACATAAAAAGTACATATAAAATGTAATTTTTTCGAACTTACTTTTCTCAACTTAACCGTATGACTTGAAATTTTATGAAATTTTAACACGATATACAGTACCTATATATAAAGTTTTCACCCCCTACCTTGGACAAAGTTGTGGATGTTTATTTTTTCTATTTTTTTTTTAGTTAAAAATAATTTTGACTTTTAATACCTTTTTTGTAAAGTTATTTTACCAAATGTGACTTTGTTGATTTTATTTTGTTACGAGCGAAAACTGCACCCATATTAAACAAACTTTTTCGTTTTTTTTTTATTTCAAAGCAATGAGAGATCCGGAATCGTATCGACATAGCGCCCTCGAATGGTTGGCTATCTTTTATTTAATAATTACAAATTGGATCGCTCAAATTTAATTAAAAATTTTTTTATACTTTTAAATAGATAAATAGACCATATAAATTTTAAGTCAATTAGTCGAGTAATTTTTTGAATTCTTAAAAATTGTCTTAAAACAGCAGAAAAATCCTCCCTTAAACAATAAATACTTCACATTAATAATGAATAAATATTTCCGTGTTATTGGACGGTTTTAAAAGATTTTTAAAAACTTGTCTTGCTTTTTTTACAACATTAATGATAGCTAACTTTATAAGAAGTTTCTTCAGAAGTAGGATATTTCGTTTTAATGTAAAAGAAGGCGTACAAGCTTTATGTCCGTTTCTACCAATATAAATTAACTTCAATCTGGGTTCAATTTACTCTTCACCTTTTTCTAGTTCGAAAAAGAACAAGTTAAACTGAGATTAAAGTTAATCTACATTAGAGAAAACAAGTATTATTATATAGACAATATAACATATTATAGGACCGTGTATGTGATAACACAAACTATAGAAATCAAAGCCTTAAACGGTCTAGCTGGATCTTAAATGCTTGTGTATGATTCTTGTGTGAATTTATATACTATGTATGTAGTCCCCAGAAACGCGTGCCAAAATGATTTTTTGGTCTTGGAAACGCTAACTCTACTAAACTACCACAGCAATATCACGAGTTAAATTGACTAGCAATTTAACAAATATTTGATGCTTATTCGCATCTCCGAAACGATCTTAATAATGTTGAATAACATATTAAAATCTGTAAATAATTAATTCTTATTGCGAAAAATATTACCTTGGCCGGGAGTCGAACCCGGTCTCTTGCATTCTGTGCATTATATAGCTTCTTAAATGTAGCCAGTTTTTATAGCCTATCAGTCTTTACAGTAAAATATTCCAAAATAATCGAGAAATGCTTGTATCTAATTGGATTTACTAAGACTGCGTTCCACTTAAAGTTTGCAATGCTCATAGAATCATTTCATTCTTACTGTTTATTAAACAAAGTTTGTTAAACAAAGACAAATGATGATCGCGAGCATTATAAGCGTCAAATGAAACGCATTTTAAGTTATTTTAGTCACAACTTTATTTGTAAGCATAGCAATGATGCTTAGCCAATAGTTTCTAAATATTCAATTGTTACTTAGTTCAATATTATTATCACTAACAGTTTTTTAATACACGTTATTATCCGTTTTACAAAATCATTTTTATATAAGTTTAATATAAATAAGATTATAATTATGAACAAAAAATACATAATTATGGAGAAAAAATTACATAAATGAATTATTCGATAAGATTTCTAATACATAACATCTAATAAAAAATTGGAACTTGTAAGATTTCTTAATTACATAGCAAACTTAAGCTATGTATGTACAGTAGCATAATTTGACAGAATCTTATACTTAATAAAACTTAGCCAAAAACGCATTATTTATAAACTGTATTTAATTTAATGTAAAATACCGCAATATATATGTAACGTAATAACGAAAAAGGAAAAATAGATTACACGAAATAAATCAGAATATATGTAATAATTGCGCAATATTGAATAAATTTAAATATAACTTTAAAATCTTATAACAATTAATATAAACTGCGCTAGATTAAGAATATACAAATTAATTCTCATTAATCTTATATCAAATTTTACTGTACATGAGATGGAGTGTAATGTAGTCATCAGAATTTTTGATCCGAAAACATTTGTTTTTATAAAATCACTTTCAATACCAGACATTTCATCTTTTTCATTTATTCCCTTTTATTATAATATAATAAAAAAACATTTTTCAAAAATTCTGACTATAATTATTATCGTAATAAAAATATAATTTACTCTCTCGTTTCGATACACTATTCAACAGTTTCCACAACTTTTTTTAAGTTTGTAACATGTATAAATTAAAAATGTTCTTTTTAAATTAGCAAAACATAACTTTTTTCTTACAAAAAAAAAAAGAAATAATAAAATATGCAACACTAATGAAAACGCCATGAAAACCATCAAACACAATGCATCAATTTATGAGTATATCCTGATGTAAAAATCAACTCACCTCTTGATTTTTTCTTTTCCTGATCATACATTATGACCACTTCCATGACTTTACCAAAGCGAGTAAAATAAGATCTTAAATCAGTCTCCGTAACGTTACTTGGCAAGCCACCAAGAAAAACTTTGGGAAAACCACCACTGCGCTTTGGCTTTTGAAGAGTGCGTGGATTACATGGTTTTGGATCAATCTGTAATGCAAAAAAACATTAACAAGATATGCTTCCTGTAACTTTTATGCATGTATATAAGATCATTATGTAATGTTTTAATCCTTAATTTTATAAAAATAAAACGTCACTAAATATGAGAGTAAAATGTGGCTCCATATAAAAGTAGTCAATTTGTAATCGAAAATCATAAATCATTAAAAATTTTAGGTAAGAGGATACAAAATATTGTAGTACACAAGACTGTGTTTTTGAAATCATAAACATATGCATTAATAAATATGACTTTTTGCAAACTTTCTAAACAAGATTCTGCCATCTTATTTTGAAAGTTTGCAGAAAGTCATATTTATGATAAGTAATATTAAAATACATACTGTACGTCCGTCAAGTTGATGAGGACCATTCTGAAGAACCAAAGAAACATTAGCAGGATCGCTAAATGTTACAAATCCAAACCCACGACTACGTCCAGATTCGCTGTTTTTCATAACAACGCAATCAATAACTTCACCATAACGACCAAAGTAACGTTGGAGATTTTCTTGGGTTGTCTCCCATGATAACCCACCAACGAACAATTTTCTATAACAAAATATGATGAAACATCACTTTAGTATCATTAATATATGTGCATTCGATATATTTATATATGATTTTCAAAATAGATAAATAACGTACGCACTGTGGAGGGTTTTAAATTTACTTGAATGCTTATCTTTACTGGAAAACTACCTGATGATATTCTTAAAGCATGAGTCACACTATTTCTTCGATTCATTTTTATTCTTTGCAATAATAATAATATATAAAGAAAAATATTTTTGGATAAAAAGATCGCAAAATTGTTTCAGTTTCCAAAAATGTTATTAACATGTAATAAATATACATTTTCTCAATTTTCAAGCATATTAAAGCATTTTGATACTTTAATTAATATTGAATAATAAACAGGATAATTATATATTCTATAAATACAAAGATTTATTTATTATAAAAGTATAAATGTTTCAAGCCCATCATACAAATCCTCCGAAAAGTATAATCAACAATCATATTCTTTTTAAATTATAATTATTCAATTATGAAAAAAATCTAATTTGTTTAAATATTCATGAATAAGCATAATTTTATATACTGAATAATTTTTTTATATTGCATTCTAAAATAACTAGTTCAAGAGACACGTCGAGAGATCGGATTCGAAGAAAAGGAGGAGTGGTTACATTCCAAAAAGATAAAACTTGCTGAATCATATGAAGCATAAATATGCCGGCAGCCAGCGATATGCTCAAGAATATCGAAATCAATTGATAATATATCCAACAACGCCATTCCCCTCAGCCATCATTTTAAAAACTCAAACACGCCATTCCGTGGGTATCCACGCAACGACTCAACGAGTGCTCTCGTTACCCCGCGTGCTTTCGACCGGCGCGAAGGCTCAAGGCACCAGCGGCCAGGGGATCCTCCAGACGGGACGGAGCGGAGCGGAGCGGGTCCGGTCGAGAATTGGAGCGTAAAAATAGAGAGAGAAACCGACCTAAGAACGCGAAACGCTTTCGCGCACTGCTCTCGTGCGTTGCCATAAAAGAATGCGCGGGCGGTGTATGGGGGACGTGATGAAAGACGTGAGGGAGGGTGCGGGAATCCCGAATTTTTGCAGATCCTGAGATTCGAAATCAGTCAGACGACGCGAATTACGCGGCGAGTCAACCGGCGAACCTCGCGGCAGAGCGAGGAGTCGCGCGTCTCGTCGTCGTCGTCATCGCCAAAAAGGAAAAACTCGATGGAGAATTAACCGCTAGCGTATCGAAGCATCGTCCACTGTCTACAGCAGCAACGTTCCACGTCGTCAAGGGACGGAATTCGAGAATGCGAAGACAGAACGTCGACGAAACGCAGAAAGGCTCGAGGGAGGAAAAATCATTTCTCGCGATCGCGATGCGCAAATCGCGAGCAGCAGCAACAACGAGAACGATGATGGCCCCGCCGAATATGGGAGGCATGGGAGCGTGAAGGACGGCGAGGGGGGCGCGATATGCTGTCCGCGATACCGGGTCCCCCGAATAATCTACTTACCCCTTTTCGTCGTCGTCCATTTCGGTCTTCACTCTCATAATATTTCACTTAAAACTACGAGAACGCGGTCAATTTCAGGGCGCGAGTGGGAATATGGCACGATGCTTTAGCGCGGACGAGGGTAATGGCTCCTCACAACGCGACGTCGGGAACAAATGTAAACGTAACGAACATGAGCGTCACTTCCGCTTCTCGTTCTACGACGCTAGTCGAATCAGCTACCCGATTTCCAGGGCTGTCGCCGCAGGGGCCGCGAGCCATTTCAACTGTTCAACATATCGTCTGTTTTCTGTTCTTGCACTAGACTGTTCTAAAACTCTCTTTCTTTAAACAAATATCAAACGTATAACTATCTCACTTTAAGTTCCAAAAATGTACATTACCCTGGTAGCAAGCTGACGTCAAAATGACGTCGTTTGACGTCAAAACGACGTCAAAATGACGTAGCTTGCTACCTGGGTAGTTCAGTCACAGAAAACAGACCTATGCTTTTTATTTATGCTCGTCCTCATCAATGTAGATTACTTTACTTTAATCTCAATATTCTTTTTTAATTTTTATGCTGAAAAAAAATTTGTAAAATTTTAATAAACATTTCCTTAGATTGTACCAATTGGGTAAAAAAAATTATACTTAAATTTGTTAACAAATTGAATAAATTTTTATTTGATGTAAATAAATGTCCATTGAGCGTTCCATTGGAACTTACAAAGCTTGCGAATATTATTTGTCCTTTTTTAACATTTAATAAATAATTAGAATGAAATGAGTATCAATTATAGTGGACCGCAGCCTCTATATAAGCCGTAAGAAGTTGACCAATTGCAGTCGAATGCGAGGAGAATAATGGATTGTGATTCGTCCATTCCTTATGGCTTTAAGGCTTAAAACATCTATTGTAGATCCGGGCTAAGTTCGGACTACGTTAAAAATTGTTCAATTCTTCTAATAACCTAATTAAATTAATCACTAATTATATAAATTGATAAATAGTTTATCAAATTAAAAACACGTAGCTAGACGGAATTGCTATTTTTTTATTACTATCATACGAAAGAATTGAACAAAGCAAAACAAACAAAAACGGAATATACCAAAAACAAACAGAAAGAAAGTTTAGGGACGAATCATACGCTCATCCAATTAATCGTCGATTAAGCTGATCAGGGTCTAGTGGTCCTCAAAATATATTTCAAATCACGCTATATATGTATATGCAATTAATTTTGAGTAATTTAATTGCCGACGATAAAACAGTATCTTTTTACGTATAATGTGAACAATATATTTCTCAAAGTGTACGGTAGTTTAATTGGCACATAAATTGACAGATAAACGTGCAAGTAAAAAAAAAATATATATATATATATTAGTACTGTGAAAAGCAATCCTTACATCCTTTTTATTCAATTGATTAAATGTTTCCGTAATGGATGGAATGAAAGGAACAGTTATCCATAAATTAGTATTTTCTTGTGATTCATTTGGTTTTTCTGATGAATCCGTTTTAGATTTTTTGAATATGATGTTTTTTATTCTTTTATTAATATTATCAAAAATGAATTTCACACACACACACACACACACACACAGAGGGTAATCGTTGTTTAATAATAAACGTGCTCATGCCTGGGGAGAAGTATTCTTCTTTTGATTATGCATGTAATCGTTCAGTTTTAATGTTCATAATAATTAAAAAAAAATTTTTTTTATCTGAAGATGGCCTAATCAAAAGGCTGAAACATATAATAATTTTTGTATCTTGACTCATATAATTTGTACGTTCTCGGATAATTTCGTTTTAAATTTTATTGTTAAAAATACATTTTATGTCTTAACGCGCAGAAAATTGAATAATGTTTAATTGACTCTTATACGTCCTTTTCACTCGTATCTTTACTTACTGATAAGAGAACAGTCCTTTACTAATTTATATTTGTTTTTACTCTTCATCTGTTTTTGATTTTCTTAAAACTAGAAAAAGATGAAGTTAATTAAACCGAGTTAAGGTTAAACTACATTGGTAGAAACGGATCTAAAAAATTCAACTGAAAAGAACAAGCCTACGACGTGACTGTTTTCACTTCGATAATTTCTATTGACGTCAGGTTTCGATTTATATCTCGCGCGAAAATATAGCTCGTCCAGGAACCTGCGTTTCCCCCCTCGACACACGGCCCTGTGAGGAAAACCATTTATTCGCGGTATGTGCGATATATATATATTTCGTGCGATATTCATATTGCGTTCGTCAATCTTGTTCGCAACATTTCACTTGCTGGAAAAGGAATGTCCGCATACTCGAGCACAAAAATGTTAAAACGTCGCCTGAACACGTCGGTCATACCGAGTTCAACGATCTGGCGGCGTACGGTCCGTTCCTCGTGCCGCGCAAATAGCCTCCTCACTCCTTCTGCACTCGGTGAGTGCGGAACGGATCGCGCGGAACCGGCAGAATGACGTCGAATCGAATGGTGAGAGTGGAAGGGCGAGAGGTGCAGAATTCAGCAGAAAGGGAACAACACTTGTAAACGTGTTGAAACGTGCCGCGTCACACAGTCGTCAGGAAAATTTTTCTCAGTATTTTTATACATATTTATTTAGGACACTTTTCAATGATATTGAGAAATTCTACATATTTTCTTACAAGAAAACTCATAGAAGTGGTCCCCTCCGATTTTGATGAGATTTGAATATTTTGTTTTCTAGACAAAAATAAGATAATACATATTTTTTTATAAAGGCTAAATCACACTTTTAGGGAGTGCAATACCCTCTTTGAAAAAAAATCGTTTTTTTTTACATGAATATTCGTTTTGAAACGAATATTATTTGAAACTGTAAGAGATAAAACTAACTAATATTCTAAATAAAAGTTCAATGATTTAAAAAATACTTTATAATAATAATTTTAAAAAATTTGTTTAAAAATTTTTTAAAGTAAAAATAAAACAATTTTTTAATTAAAATTTTGAAGTACTCTTATAAAATCATTCTATTTCAAATATTTTTTTATCTCTCTTATATCAGTTTCATTAATATTTACTTCTAAAAAAATAATTAATTTCTTTCAAAAGTGTTGTACCCTGTTTTGAAAAATTCTGAAATTAACATAAAAAAAAATTCTAAAAATTATATGGAATATTCTCAAAAAAATTTTATCAGAGAAAAATTTTCCAACCAGAATGCGTTTTTTTTTTTACAGAAACATGATGACAGTAAAAATACACGCATTTCTGTCTTTATAGATCTTTGAAGAACTTGTAACCACACTGACTTTTCACTTTTCAGTATCTCATGAAATAACGCTTTAGGCCTGTTCTTTTTAGCTGAACTTTTGCACCAATTCATCTATCTTCCTCTTCTTTCCTGCTGGAGAGGAAAGGAAGAAAGATGAACTGGTGCAAAAGTTCAGCCAAAAAGAACAGGCCTTTTTATGAATGCTTTATGAACTCGTATAAATCCGCGACTGTGTTTTGCTGTGACGTCTGCCATAGTGCCATCTGTGCCATCGCGAGAAACTGCGAAAGCAGAGAAACTGTAGTGTCATACTGTCATTCAGTTTCAGGTACATTTGAGATATTTTGGCGAATCGAGCGCGATGATGAATCTGTTGATTGAAAATGGGAAAGGAAATTTACCCGATTATGAGGTACAGGGAGTGAGAAAAGTAAACTTCAATCCATATTCCGACAATGGAGGGTAAGTGAAAAATAACCTATATCTCTTTACTAATTTTAAGTGTCTTAATTGTAAGAGTATACATTTCTACGGTTGATCGGTATTCTTGGTTTTTATTTTATAATACCTCTTTATAGTTCTATGTTCTTTATATATTTATGAAGTATTTTACATCTACATGATTATATGAAAACACTGTTTCATTCTCAGGAGTGTTGTGGCTCTCGCTGGAGACGATTTCTGCGTCATAGCCGCAGATACGCGTCTCAGCACTGGATTCACGATTCACACTCGAAATCAAGATAAATTATTTCCATTGTCAGACACAACTATCTTAGGATGCTCCGGTTGTTGGTGCGATACCACAACTCTAACTCGTCTCCTATCCGCTCGCATGCAGGTATTAAACCTTGTACTTGGAATTAAAATTAGGATTAGAATATAGTAAAACAATTATATGATAACATTCGATACATACTAAATTGTTAAACATGAGTATAATAGTTATTATTCTGCTTTAGATGTATAAACATGAACATCAAAAGGAAATGTCAACTCCAGCAGCAGCACAAATGTTGTCGATAATGCTATATCACAAGAGATTCTTTCCTTATTATGTTAGTAATATACTTGCTGGATTAGATGAGAATGGAAAAGGCTGTATATATAGCTATGATCCAATTGGACATTGTGAGAAAACTACATACAGGGCCGGTGGTTCAGCTGGTGCACTTCTGCAACCACTTCTTGATAATCAAGTATATATTTTAATCTCTTATGTTTATGTATACATATATACATACGAATATGTAAATCGACTTTATATATTTATATAAGAAACGTTTAAAAAATATATATAATTAATATTACATCTTGTACTTGTAATTTTTCTATCTTTAAGATTGGTTACAAAAATCAAGAAGGTATTACTCCTGTACCTTTAACTCAAGAAAAGGCTATAGCAATCTTGAAAGACGTTTTTACTTCTGCTGCCGAAAGAGATATATACACAGGTGATGGAATAACTATCAAAATTATTACCAAGGATGGAATAGAAATCTCCAGTTTCGCTCTGAGAAAGGACTAATGGGGAAAGAAAGCATTTATACTATATCTGCGCAAATAAAGTTATTTGAATATATCAACACTGTTATTAAATTCTTTCTCTTTTAAACACTTTTTAAAAGAGATAGTACATTATGGAATAATTATTTTGTAATTGATCTTAAATGCATAAATTTAAATTGCACGGATTGAATAATACAAAAGATACACATGAAAAAGAGTCTGAAATATACAAATACACATAAGCAGTATTTAAATAGGCCTTTTTTAATGTTTATACACTATATTTGCTACTTAATATACGTGTAAACATTTTATCCACAATACATATTTTATAAATTCTTAATAAAACTTCGTGATATTCAATGAGAATATGTGGTACGTTATCATAAATTAAAAATTTTATTTTTTCATTCAAACACATGATTCATTTTTATTTCATGATTAGCATTAGTAATATACACTTAAAAATCTATAACAAACGATTACGCGCGCAAAGGTAACTCAATAAGCCTTTTTTTAACGTTATGCTATGTTACTGTATGCACCGTATGTAACCGTATGTCACTCGTACGTATTCGTGATATCTTAAAATATCTTTCTTTTATTTCGTAAAAGACAAGTTAATTATAACCCATTTTTTATCGTTCACAATATCTGTATAACCAAAGAAAAAGAGGATAGGGGTTTGTGTTTCTTTTTTTTTGTTGCATTTCATTCTACCGTCTTTCTCATACTTCTTCCTTTCTGGGAACAGTATATAAGGATCGAAAGATAGATGTTGCTTCCCCCCGAGATTCACTTCTTCGTCCCGGGGGCCGCTAAGGGTTTGCCACGATCTTTACCGCGCAATTTAATTCCAAGTACTCGCTCGATCTTGCCGATTACCATCTGATTCGGTATTCCACGTCCGGCTTCGTAGTCATTAATGACCTGTGCCTTTTCGTTTACTTTCTGTAAAGAGCATTAAAAATTATTAATAAAAAAATATTCATGACTTGAAACCTGAGACGTAATTGAAAACACATGGGAATAATAGATTTCAATCTATCAAAAACCTTTTATTCTAGTGCACGGTTTCTGATAGATTAAAATTTGTTATTCCCCCCCTGTTCCTATTTATCTATACTTTTCAGTTATGTTTCGGACTTTATTCTCTTCCAATGATGGCTCAATTCGCTCAAAGGAAAAGCAGTTCTACAATTGTAATCTTCTTGAATATGATTGATTTATACATTTGGATCCAATAAAAAACCAAAGGTAGGACCATATTGACCCGATGATGCATAGTCGATTTTTTAATTATACTAAGAGAATGGACAGATAATGAAATTCGGTATCCGATTCTAAAAAAAATTTGGCAATGTTGAGAGATTATGTGTAAGCAATGATGCCCATGTGCAATTGTTTGTTTCCACCCAAGAGCGTATAGAAACCGTGTCTGTGCACTCAACTACCTACATTGCAGACTGTGTAAGCATTTTCAGCAAATTAAAAAAGATTTTTTGTTTTTCATGTTTTTGACGCTAATTTCACAAATAAACATATGTACAAATATTTTATTCTAAAACCTGTAGCATATAATATTTATTTTTTGCATCATATTGCCATAAAGACGATCCATCAAAGAATTTTATGTTCAAAATGTATATTTTTATAAAGACTGTACTACATTTTTATTTTTTATATCTTTGCATTTTTTAAATTAAAAATAAACACAATTTTGTAATTATTTTGCTATAAAAGTTATTTCACTATTTTTTTCTCAAACTTCAATTTTTCAATTCATAAAAAATTTTTTTCCAGATACTCAAATAATTCAATAATTTTTTAAAGGCAACATTACATTCTCTGTCTCTCTCTCTCTCCCCCCTCTCTCTATTTTTTTCCCAAAGTACATATTAAAACCTAAAAGCATTTTTTTATTCCATTCACAAAAGTTATGAATTTTTAACTGATATCACGTGTTTTTTTAAAACTTTTACATTTAAATCTGTAAAAAATAAGTAAAATACAATTGAACTTTTATTATGATAGAACTTATTAAAGGATTTAGAAATATGTGAGTGTTTTTAAATGTTTATATAGTCCGGAACAATGAACAAATTTAATGTGGTCCTCAACAATTCATTCTCAAAACTAAGATTGAAAATTTTATAGGGGAGGATTAAAGAATTTTACAACTATGATATAACAGTTAGAAAACTGTTTTTTTCTGGTGAATGCAGCCAATAAATAGTTTAATGTAAAACAAGATAAAAACTTTACCGTTGCCAGGTCTTTTTGTGATAATCCTTTGTTCTGTCGCCCTTGCTGAATAAGTTTGCCGAGCTCAAGTGGAATTTGGTCATGTTTCAATTCTTCTGTTTCACGATCTAATTTGGCTGTGTTCTTTGTGGTTACGTGCTGTCTGTTTGCACCACCACCCCCTAATCAGAAATATTTTTCTATTTCAGAATTACATTTGATAAAATATTATCAGAAAGAAATTATAGAATAGCACACATCTGTGGTAAAACACAATAAAACACTTTTAGGATATCGTTATTTTATGTGTAGAAACCAAGAAAAGCATTTCAAATCTTATTACATGAAAAATTTTTATTGTCTCTATTATTTATGTAGTTTATTGATAGAATACTGTGTTATATTTCTTGAAACAGATAACCTGTATACTCACATATGTGTTTATTCTATACCAGACCTGTCCAATTTGATCTCTGGAACCAAAACACAAAGCTATCGATGCAAAAAAATTCAATGTGGGTAAAATTTCGGGGACTATCAAGTGTTGATATGCATCTAAGTAACGCTTATCAACGCTTTATAGTTCCTAAAATCTTACATTGAATTTTTTTTTTTTACGTCAATTGCTTTGTGTTTTGGCTCCGGAGCTCAAATTGGACAAGCCTGTTCTACACTGACACAACGTTTTCAAATTGCCTTCAGCTTTTCATCTACGACATAATATGATAAAACAATACATGTACTTTTTCTACTGTAACTGTGCTAGTGATTATACATAGATATTCTCGAGGAAATATGATAATTATTTGCAGTTATTTCATGGGATTCAGTTTTATAAAATCATACTTATGTGTGTGTTTATTCTGTACATTAACACAACGAATTACTTTATTTTCAAACTGCCTTGAACTTTTCATCTATGACACAATATGATACAACAATAACACAGATTACATGTACATTTTTTACTGCAACTGTATTGATGATTGTATATAAAGCCGTCATACTCCTGAGAAAATATTTTCATTTTCGTAATCTGCAGTTGAGTTCTATGAAACCATATACTTACACATGTGCAGTTTATTCTATACATTAACACAACAAATTACTTTGTTTTCAAATTGCCTGGAGCTATGACACAATATGATACAATACTAATGCAGATTACATGTCCTTTTTTTACTGTGTTGGACTTTCTACAATAATTATCTAAACTTTTAAGTCTGAAGTTGTAAAAAATTGTTCAATCATAGTCGATTATTCTTTTCACATTCGACTGTGACTGAGATCAATTTCTTACGGTTTAAAACTTAAAATTTAGGTAATAGTTTATTGTAGAAAGCCTATGCTCCCAGATAGCAAAATCGCACAAATCTGTGATTGCTTATGATGCTGGCAACTTACCATAGATTTATCTTCAATGATTTCAAATATACCGACATTGTAGCAACATGCAGGCAACAATATGTATTACCAGCAGTTTAACAGCAAGATAGCTGCATCAATGTTATCTTGTGTTGTCGGCAATGACAGCATTGTATGATGGCAGTAGTACAAATTTTGATGATGACGATTTTAAAGTTGTTACCAAACTGCTATAACAAGCTACTCAAAGTTATCATAACGTGAAGGCATCAAGTTGCCAACAAATGAGGACTCAGTTGCTGCAATTCTGGTAGCGACACATGCTTAGCAATGTATACTTAGCAAGCAACATGCCAGCAAGCAACAAAACAGACACGTTGCTATCTGGGCTGGTATTGTATATAGACATTCTCAAGAAAACATGGTAATCATCATTTTTGCAATTTGCAGTTTGGTTTTACGGGTCCATGATGTAACTCGATTATGTTCGTAGATATAAGAGAGTACACTTAATTGTCCGCTTGAAACGGCGAACACGTTGTCTACGACGAGAGAGATCTCGAAGAAAAAACGTAAAAGAAATCCCAGGTAGGTAGACTCGTGCTACTCACATTTCGCTTGTGTCTCCACGGTGAAACCTTGTCGCCGTGCGTCGTTCACCGCCTGTAAACAAATACAATCGGTTATACAATCGTGCGGCGCAGATACGCGTAGACGAGATGGGTTACCTTCTCCGTTTTCAACGTAGATGACTTCGGGGCACGTTTGCGTAAAGTAATAGGCGCGGTGTCCCAATCTGACATGCTGTTAAAAAAAATCCCACGGAGAACCCAAGGGGTTGTTCCGGTTGAGGAAGGAAATTTGCTTGGACGTATGGACGTATAGATGTATAGCCACGACGACGATAGCAACTGCTCTACAACTCTACACCGCTTGCTCTACACTCTACTCCCGCCACTGTTTGCGTTTCCAGTCGAGCAAGGTCTTCTCTCCGCCTCGCGGACGTTCTGAAAATCATGCGGTGCGGCCGCTCGATCGACCGGCGCGAAGCCGCGATTTCATAAACATCGGGGGTCGGCGCCTACGAAATATCGAGAACCCAGGATTGGGAAGTACTAAGTTCAAAAGTTAAAAGTTCAGTTATAAAGTTAAAAAGTTAATTAATTTTAACTTAACTTAGTTATATTTTACTCTTAAGTTTTTAATTTAATTTAGTTACATTGCATTTTATCGGTAACTTTTCTAACAGCACAGACCTTTAGGGGATGTCCTCAGGACATCCAGAGATCGTCTGTATGTCCTTTGAACAGCCTAAGGATATTCTCTAGGATATGTCCCGGATAAAATGTGCTATTAGAGTTTCAATTTGAGTTTTTTGAAGTTAACCCTCAAACACAATATACAAGGCGATAATGGTACATAATTTAGTAATTTTATGTGTCTTTTATATTGTATAATCCTTAGTCGTAAACAAAAATAAAGTGATTCAAATCCTTAATGAATATGCTGTAAGAAAGGAAAAATGATGTAAAACAAATTTTTTTTTGGTTTGTTCAGAACAAATTTAACTTTTAACTTTCAATTACTTTTTTTTTATTAACTCAATTAACTTCTAATTCAATTAATTTCATTATGAATTAACTTGTATCTTAATTAAGTTAAATTTTCAAGGCTCTCAATTTTAGCTTAACTTATTAGTTTTAAAAAATGGTTAACTTATACCCAACCCTGCGAGAACCGCAACGTCCTCGCTGAATCCTACTGAATCCTCGTGCTCGCTATTTTTTTCGACACGATGCCGGCCGGCGGAGAAATTGCGATGCGTTTGTGGAGTCTCTCGAACGGCTCGAACGCGAACGTCATTCCGCGACCGCGAATTTCAAGATCCAAAACGATCGAGATTCGTGCCAGGATCATCAGACTTTCGGCCGTCCAATTTTCGATGCTACACGTGCACAGAAAATTTTTTACAATCTGTGCCAATTATCACAGTAACTACATATAGGATGTGCCGCTTTTTTTTTCGTGATTTTAATGCATGGTGAATTCGGTCACTTCAAGTGCACATTAAAGGCTGCTTTATATAAATAAGTAAATGCAGTGGCATAATTTCATCAACTTTGACAATGAAATAATTTATGTATACATTTCTTTTGACTATGGTGACAATTATCTCATTATTATATTTAATTAAAATATTTATATGCTTTTTACATTTAATTAACTTTGTTAATTTCATGTATATAGTTTTTTTCATATAATGATTTTTTTATATTCGTATAATAATCATACAATATAAAAAAAATTATTTAATAAAAATTAATAGGGGATCCAAAAACGGCCTTTACACGTAAAAATGCGTATATGTGATATTGATATAATATTAAATATAATAAGGACGTATAATGTGTGGATATATGTGTAAGAAATCGCACATTTAGTCGGTAAAACAGATGACGCCATGGAGTTTTCATCAGGCTAACATCCCTTTAAAAAAAGGGGTTAATCTTTCTTTTTTTCAATTAGCATCTCATCGGAAAAAAAGAGAGATATACATGTTCGCGTTTCGAGAAAATTCACGAGTGGATTCATACAGCAATTTTACTTCTGCTTTTTTTCGTTATTTCTCTCTCTTTTTCTCTTACTCCTACTCGCCGATCAGCGATCTATCGCGCGCGTTCGATCGGCGAGTCCAGTTCTACCTGTTCCCCTCCCCTTTTTGTTGTTAGTTCTGGCACTTCAGGCATTACTGCCGAGAAGTCCAAGTGAGTCCGAGAACCCTCTATCCGCATCGTGACGTCCGCACTGTTCCCATCAGCATATTTATATACGGTTGTCCAGCTGACCGCGCGAAGACGAGATGTCGTTGATCAGGATGTTGTGGAGGTGCACGTTTAGTCCGCGGCTTTTCAGGATTTACGAGGTAACGTGGATCGGTCTGGTTGACGTAAGTACGACATACTTATTCAGCGTTTTATGCAGGAATTTGCATAAAGTTGAGGTTATAATACGTATGCATGTATGCATTACAGAAACCGTACGAGGCGAAGAACCTGGAGCGATGGGGCGATAACATTGCGATCTCTGCAAGTATTCAGCATAATAAAACGGAAATTGTGACATTTTCGAAAGTTTACCACAGTCTTACCACTTTGCTCTGCCAGTCTGTGTGAATAAAGTCTTTCAAATACCGGCAAACGCGATCTTTTGTTTATATTTTACTAATTTGTTTACACCTTCTGTATTATTGCAACTATAAGGATGTAGGAATTCACAAATTGTTTCTGTGCTGTTGCAGTTTGCGACGATATGGTCCATAAGCCTTTACGCTGTACCAGTCATTGCCATGTTCGCCATGTATCAGCGTGGCTATTCCTTGACAGATAATGTTTCTTGCTTGAGTAAATTGGCTGCTGGTGCCGGTGCATTTCTCGTTGCCTCGTTGGCCGCACGCGGTTACTCGAGAGTCAACAATCCAGTGTATGTGAAGTTTATGGAGACCTTGAATGAGGCACACTTGCATTACAATGCAAGCACAAAGCAGGAACTTCAGAAATACGATTTCGAATTCTGGGCATGGCCTGTGGATTTTGATGTGTCTGAATTAAGAAGGTTGGACCTATTTCTGTCAACAATTAATATACATGTTTAAGAATCTTTAACTTTTATTTTAGTGACAAATTCTTTAATAAATTCTGAATACTTAACATTTGTTTATAACAAAAGTTTTTTGAATTGTAACCTTTTACAACTTTATAATAGCTGACAATCAAATATTTTTGATCACATCTCGAACTAATATTTTGGAAAATTGATTTATAGTTTAACATTTTTTATACAATTTTATCTGAAAACTTAGACAATAGGACTTGCATATTTCAATTAAAGAAATAAATATTTTTTAGTTAGAAATTAAGATTAGAAATTTTTAAGTGTATGTAATTAATGTTACAACTTACCATTCTCTAATTTTATGTTTCTTGTAGTGACACTGCAGATAAATTGACACTAGAAAAAATTGCAAAGGCTAGTGGACGTCTCAGGAGACAAAGTGGCAAAGAATTTTTATTTGCTATACCATGTAAATTACTTTCTTATGTGGTAGCACACACCTTTGCGGGTAAACTGATTTATCCTGGCAGTATATCTTTCATCGGCTGGGCACTCGGTAACACATTGCTACAATTATATACATAATTATAGTTGATTAGAATTAATTTAATATATAAGAAAATTATTGTATTTACTCATGTTTTTATACCATTATTTTGTATCACAATGTCACAGGCTCTACATTGGTAAAGGGAAGGATAGATTTATTAAAACAAGGAGGAGAAAGATTCAAATTAATGACTGTTGATAAAAATCAAATTGATGCATTATTCGTTGATCGACGTAACAAGTAATGTAAACAATAACTTTATCGGTATTTTCTGTTACATCATAAACTGTTTTTTAATTTACACTATATTGCAGAAGCGCTAGTGGCAATATATTGGTTATAACCTGCGAAGGAAACTGTGGTTTTTATGAAACAGGTATTATATCCACTCCTCTGACTAAGGGTTATTCCGTGCTAGGTTGGAACCATCCGGGTTTCGGTAGCAGTACTGTAAGTATTACGCTTGCAAAGACACAAGCTTCATGTACATTTCACAATTCGACGAGAAGAATTGCTGTTACTCTGCTATAAAACTTCTTTGCAACAATAAAATTTTGCCAATGTTGCAGTTATTGTCATTCAGACAGTAAATGCAAAGTTGGAGTAATGGCAAGCTTTCTTCTTTGAGAGCCTTGTATTTCATATAACAGTAAGTCATGACCACAAAGGGTGCACCGTATCCAGACCAAGAAGAAAACACCATCGATTGTATAATGCGCTTTGCGATCGAACGTCTAAATTTTCCTGAGGAACGGATTATTCTGTATGGCTGGAGCATCGGAGGCTATACTGCCACTTGGGCCGCTATGAACTATCCTTCTATTCATAGTTTGGTAATATTATTCAATTCAAACTAATTACATATATACGCTAAATCGATTCTGCATATTGCTAAAATTAAATCGTCACCGCAGATTTTAGATGCTACTTTCGATGATGTACTTCCATTAGCTATTAAAACAATGTCACCGTCCCTAGAAGGATTAGTCCGTAACATAATCAGAGATTACTTCAATTTAAACATAGCAGAACAATTGAATAGGTACAATATTCTATGACACATTATTACAATGAAATTACTGACAATGTATGTATATTTCTATACATAGTCATCTTTTAATTTAATAGGTATAATGGGACTGTATTGTTAGTGAGAAGAACAGACGACGAGATCCTTTGTATACCTAATAATAGTTTAGCTGGAAATCGCGGTAACATGTTGTTAATGAAATTACTTCTTAGACGTTATCCGCATCTATTTTCCGAAACCTCTGAGTCTGGGACAGTTCTGTCGAGGTTCTTATCTGCTGAAGCAGCCGATAGAAGTAAGGAATTTGAATATTAATAGCATTACTAAGAGGAATTATATTTTTTAAAATATATATTTTACCAAATTGTGTGATATCTATGACAGCATCGATATTGGAATCGTTCCAAGTGGAGGAAAATCGTTGCCTAGAATTGATAGCGGCTAATATACGAAGTAATGATGGGGCGATAAATTATCCGTCTACTCTAGGACAGGATTGTCATGTTAGGACAAAATTACAGCTGGTTCTCTTCCTTGTACGTATTACATACACTGGTTTGTAGATTTAAAGTCAAACAAAATAAAATTAATCTATTTTATTCCTCTATTTTATAGGCAACGATGTATATGAAAGATCAATCGTCGTCGCACTGCATTCCGCTGTCTGTTGATCTCTTTCATCCAGGTTGGGATCCAGCTTCCGCTGTTATTGCAAAGTAGCTTTTACAGTACTATATTTTGAATATTGGGACACAAACTTCCAAACAGATTTTTATTTATATAGTGCATCATGAAAAGGTGAAAGCGATAATAACAGTGCAATTTCGTGTTTAAGTTTAATTAGCACACACATACACTCAAACATTATTTATTCCATATTAATCTATAATCAATCTTACAAATTTTTGTGAAAAATGTCACACACTAGATATCATTTTATAAATTCATGGTTAACGTTTTTTTAGTTGAATTGCAATGATTATTAGCGTTTTTTTAATTGATTATATGCGTCGCATATCACCGGTACTGCTTTGTATAAAATTTATTTGTATATTACAATATATATATATATATTAAAATTTCAAAACTGATTCTTAATATATGGACATTATTTTAAGAAATAGCTTTTATAATAGCATGTAATCTATTTTACTGTTAGGTAATTTAAAAAAGATAAAAGCATCTTGCATTATAATATAAAACTTTGAAGTGAGAATATATATTTATGCATATATACATATATGTATATATACACATACATATACATTGTAAGATAATAAATATATTTTTCATTTCAATATTACCATTTAATCGTTACATAATTATTTATTTTTAATAAAAAAAGAAGTAGAACATTTTATTATGAGACAAAGATAACATTGCAAAAAAAGGTTGGTATTGAAAAAGTTTAATATTAAAAGTACAAAATTTTGATGTAAAATTATCAAAATTATTTTAAAGATTATTCATATATAGATCATGCAAAATTCATATATATCAAATTAATAATAATTTTAATTTTACATGAAATTTTTATTTTCTATGTAATGTATAAAAATAAATAACTATATCATACCATAATTTTACGTAACTTGAACACTATCTAAAACAGCTTTAAGAGCAGTTTTAGAATCTTGAAGTGGATCAATTACATTTGCGCGACTAGTCTTCATTGGTTTCTCTAGAAATACCTTCAACATATTCCTTGTTTGCGTTAAGAAATAATCTCTCTGAGCAATTTTTTCCAAAGCCTTAAAACATCCTTCCAAATTCCAATCGATTGTCCCACTGGTTTTATCCTCACTCTAAGAAACAAATGATTGTTAATCACTTTTTCGCTTTGATGTACCTTCTATGTTTAAATAATTCTTAATTTTTCTTACTTTTATTAAACCAAGATTAATTAGTAATGCATTATTGAAATTTGAGATTTGATTAGTCTCTACAGCATAAGAAAATAGTTTTGCGTATAAAGCATCTGACAAGGATTCTGCTTTTATTCTCACATTCATGTAGCCACTGTCACATAATGCCGATACTTTCATAGTTATCTGTAATAGTTCCTCTATATATTTCTGTTCTACTGTATTGCTTTGATTTGCCAAGTTCTGAAATAAGATGTATACCTCATTATAAAAAGGAAATAAGTACTTGTACACATTAATACGTACCGTTGCATAGTCGATAAAAGCTTGAGCATTATCGCTTTGTAGTAGCAGCAATTTCTCACCTATTGGTGATTTTACGAATTCTGCTACTGTCACCACTGTACTTTGTGCAATATTATTTTGCTCCTCATTATCTTTGTCACTTGCTTCATCCTCATTATTATCATTTTCGTCTTCTTCGCTCTGTTCATCCTCATTATCGTCTTCCTCCTCCTCATCCTCAGTATAATCCTCATCCAAAGAATTCAATGCATCAATTTTTCTCAATTTTGTAAGAATTTGTCGAAGTTTTTCGCGTCCTTCCGTTCCAAAGCAATTACCGTCCAACTGTAGATTTGTTAGAAGAGTTTTATCGTGCATGGCTTTAGCAATAGCATTTCCAGCATCCATGCGTAGTTCATTATTACCCAAGTCCAGATTTCTAAGGGATGTATGATTGCCGTGGATCTGTAACGCTTCTGCTATAACTAAAGCCCCTTTAGTCTTTAATAAACAATCTCCGAGGTTTAATTCCTCCAGACCCCGGAATGTCGGTAAAGCTTTAGCAAGCGCCTTGGCCCCTTTCAATCCGATCGTATTATCGTTCAAATTTAATACTCGCAAATTAGGATTGACAGATAAACCTTTTGCAATCGCCGCGATACCCACGTGGTATATACCGTTCTGTTGCATTACAACTTCCTCCAATGTTTTCAGTCTTTCAAATACAGATGCTAATGCTTGCGCGCCCTCATTCTCTAACCGATTTCTGCCAACGATGAAAACTTTCAGTGCAAGCGGTGTACCTATAATAAAATTTCATTCCATTAAGCATTTAAGAGTATATTAAAATAATATAATGTACATGATATCTCACCTTCTTTAGAACTATTTTCATAACACTTCTCCAATGCTTTAGCTAACATTTTTCCACCTGATATACCAAGACCGTTGTTATTTAATTTCAACTGCTGAAGTGTATAACATGGACTTGATGCCAGCAGATTTGCTAACCCTTCAATACCGATTGGACCAAAAGCATTGTCGCTCAAGTCAAGTTCAGTAAGTTGACTACCAGCAGTGCACAGTGCCGTTCCTAGATACTCCAACGCTTTTGGGATTTCTGTTTTCAAACGACCAGTGAACATGTCCTTCCATAAAGCTCTCTTCAATGGAGTTCCCTTCTCTTTCAATGCCTCCGCTATAACTTCTGCGGCTGGTGTACCCAATGTGTTTCCTTCCAAATCCAAATACTCCAAGCATGGACATACTTTAATCGCTTCCACTACTCGGAGAGCTGTATAATAATAAGATTTATTCCTTTTAGCTAAACTTCTTATACATTTCAGCTTTGCTCGTTTTCTTTTCATGTTGAAGAGAAAGAGAAAAGATGAACTGTGCAAGAAGTTCAACTAAAAAGACAGACCTTGTAAGAAACATAAATAAATTCATTGATAAATAAATTCTCTGGCAGTAAAGAAATATAAAAATAATACTAAGTATTTAATTTATACATATTTGTAGACACACATACAATTAAAATACAAATTTATGTAGCGAATAAGATTTCGTAAAACAATAAACTGTGTCTCGAAATCAAGGAAAATTGCTCGCATAATTATTTATAGTTTCGTGTGCTTTATGCACATAATGAGAAGATACAGCGAAAAGATTCTAATTACCATCATCCGCGGTGTCCAACACGAGCGACTGACCGGCAAATGAGACTCCCACTGATTGTCGGCTCACATCCTTCAACTGCTCGCTAATCTCGCCTAGACTAAACATGTTGGACGTTTGCAAATATCACGGAAATTTTGTCAAATAATCTTGATTGGCGATCCCTCGATATAAACTGTGATAAGCACTGATAGACCGTCCCTTTGTTGATATCGTTTTATCACTTCTTCTGTAGTGCGTTGTTTTGCCAGGTGGTAAAAATGCGACGGAACTGCATGCGCGGGAAACCAATGCCAACCTTCGAGTCGAGTCAGTCGAGCACAAGAAAGAAAATCTCTATAGTTACGAACGTACAATCTGTTCGTTCGCTTGCACTTTTTGCACTCAGTATCTTCGCTTTCTTTCTCTTCAACGCTAAAATATATATATTTGTCTCATTTTAATGCAATTTCAGTGCAAAAAATTTTTGGGGATTTTGAATAACGCGAAGAGACTTAATGTTAAACAGTTATATATTTTTTTGAATATTTAAACTATTCAAATGGCTATCATCATCAATTATACTTCAAAACTCTTCATACAAAATATAAACGATTTCTAAAAATTTCGTTTAATTTGTTTATTTATGTCAATTAACTGTGTAAAAATTATTTCATTAAAATTATCTGGATAATTCAAATCTTTTTATAATTACATTTTAAAATTCTTTGTATAAAGTACAAATAACTTTATAATTGTTTACAAACTTATCAGCTATAAATTCATACAATTCGTGATTGCAAGGTGGATCCAAATTAACTTAATCAGTAATTAAATTATCAAGTGATATTTTGTAAATGTAAACAGAACGATTAATTTTGTCTAAAAAAGATTTTGTTTAACAAAAAAATTAGACGACAAATTATGTAAAAATTTTTATTTTAAGTTGTTGGTTAAACTATAATCGCTGATTAAATTGATTAAAATTTTACTAAAAAAATCGCCCATAATGTATTTTATAGATAAAAATTCCTTTCACGTAGCAGATCGAGAAATATTATGTTTGGAAAAATCAAATAATATCGTGGAAAAATTGTAAAAGATGTATAGTCATGGATAGTAAATAGGGAAATTTTTTTTCAGTAAGTTTCGGAATGCAATATTGTAAAAAGTGAGTTATTGCTCATTTACGTAGGTCTGTAGGTAGATAATGATTTGCAACGTTGGTGCATGCCGAAATAAGAAATGTTAGACCCGTGAATGTATGTATAAATAATAAAGTAACATTATATATCAATATAAAATTAATTTCAAATCGTTTTCTCTCTACAAAGACTATTAAAATCAGATTATTAAATTAATAAAATAATACATATTGATCATTGACTAGAAATAAGATGCATAAATCAGTATTAATATTAGGATAAAAGCTTCAAGTTTATTGGAATGAAACATATAACGCAATAAAACATTATTTGTTATAACTAATTTCACATTTTCACATAAAGATCTTTTTTCTCGTAAATTTATTTACAAGATAAAATATTTTATCCAAAAAAAAAAAAAGAAACAGTTACAGCTGCTGTAACAATTGCGAAATAATTACATAATTCATTGTTCATTGAACATTCGAGACAGAATCATTTGATTTTTTTTTCTTTAAAAAATCCATATATTTATTGTTAATATGTGTGGAATATCAATAATAAACAATAAACATAGGATATGCAAATCCAGTTTTTCTCAGGTGCTAATAAAGATGCTTTATTACACTGAATGCTGCTTTTCCATAAACTGGCCACTGTATCTGTGTATATGTATGTATGTATGTATGTATGTATGTGTGTGTGTGTGCTTATGATTTTAATTATATTAATATATCATAAATATTTTTTCTTTATTAATTTGATTCTTTCAGAATATAGGGGATGTATCTAGAAATATTTTTTAGCTTTTTCTATCTCTTTAGTAAAAAGTTTACATCTGTAGCATATTCTCGCTATCCAGTCCATTTAAAAATGACACACTGCAACATATTCTAAATTTGTGAAAGAACATAGAATACGAAGCACAAAACATCAAATCATATTTGAACCCATAGCAAAAAGAATGACGAGCTATTATTAACAGAGGAAATGTTTTTTTTTAATTATCTTTAGGCAAGAGAGTACAAGACAACTATGTTTTTTTCTATATATAGGGTGGTCTTTAAGTATTCTAAAAGATTTTAAGGGATGTGATTTCTCACATTAATTCAAGATAAAAACTTGAAAACATCCGAAACGGCTAGTTTCAAAAATACATACTTATCTTTCTTATCTCTGAATCTGTCTCTGATCGAAAAAATAATACATAGTCCCAAAAACATAAAGAAAATTTCATCAAAATAACCTGAATAGTTTTCGCAATTTTTTCTTCAACTTTGACATTCTATACTAAGACATTTCGGACATATAGGCTGCATTCCATTTAATGAAGCTCACAAATTCGTGGAATCATTTCGTCCTTGCTGTTTATCAAATGTTAAACAAGAACCAATGAGTGTTGCGAATGTTAAGTGGAACGCATGATTATATAAAGTTTCTCATCTTGAATCAATGCAAGGAAAATCACTCCTTAACATCTTTTAGAATAGTAAAAGATCACTCCATATAGTGGCCACTTTATACCTTCCTCACATTATACGGTCAACATTTAATACAAAAATTAATCTATTATATCTAGTGACATTCCGAATGTGTTCGAATGTAGACGTCGATTAATGAGCTCTACTGTTAAAATTACTTAGAGACTAAATCTTGTCTTAAATGTACATAAATAACCCTCTTATCGATTAACTATGCTTTTGCTGTGTCTCAAGTTAATAAATTGTTCATTTCCTTTCTATCTTTTGACTTAAATATCGAAAATTTAAATTAACTTTCAAAGATTCAATTTTTACATAGTACAAGCCAGTACCTGACTTATACAAAAATCTAAATATTTTAATCTTAATGTTCTTCTGTGCCTTTTGAGTGAAGGACAGAAAGTGATTCTTCATAATGTGTCTCACGATGTTTTGTATGTGATGTGGCTCCAATAGAAGAGTCGTGTGCTGAAATTCGCCATGATAAAAGCAGATTTTGACTGAGCAATCTCGACTGTTTCTTGCGATTTCCAAACACGTCTAAAGTATATAGAGGTTAGAAGCCTTCCTGATACTGTTTAGAATCTAACTTCGCCTGAGTGAGCTCGAGCTGTCTTTTTGCTTCACATTGAGGGAAATTTTGTAGATCGTAATATTGTGGTGCTATCATGAGTAACCAATCAGCTGTAAAAAAATATATAAAATTTCAATAATGAAAAATTGACAGAAACTATTGATAAGTCGATAGAGGAAAAAATAATATAGTGTCAAATATTTGTTAATTGTAATGAAATATGAGAATAACTTACGTTTAATATCAGTGACTGTTCTGATATAATTTTTAGTAGTGAGCACAAATTCATTATAAATAACCCATTCTGGTTTGTGATCGAGACAACTGCTCGGATGAAGTTGCACTACCTGGTTATCTTTGATAGTAAGGTAATGTCCCGTTCTCTCTAAATGCGCCACCTATTGAAATAACAAAATCAAGATTTAACATTAAAAAAACATAGTTGGACAGATATAGAGAAACTCATTACAATGCAAATCGATATTTGTTACCTGCATGAAGAAACCATTAACAAGAGCTTTCCTGATGTTAATGTAATAATCTTTTGAATTGAAGTCCGTCGAAGTCCGTTTTAATACAAATCTATCCATTATTCTACTTAGTTGTTGTCTTACATTATCTCCACTCTTCAGCGATCGATAATTTACGTAATTATCGTAACACCATTGAACATCATCCATATCTGTAAATAATTCGTCATTAATAAAGCTATCGAACTATATTTCATTACAAAAATAAGAAATAAACACTTACGTTGTTTGAAAGAATGATATACATTCAGTAGCGTCAAATGGTCACCATCAATGTGTGCAAATTTCATTTTTGCATCATCTGCTGCTTTTTTTGATTCATTCGGCCTCACAAAGCACTGTGGGACTAATACCATGTCAATCATCAATATACTACCATGTTATCTTACCACAATTCTGATTCTATTACTTTACTTTTAGAACTTTTTTATGTATATTTTATTTATAATATTATATAATAGATAATATATGTAATATAAATAAAAAATAAAAACTATTAAATTATCAGTACAGTATTAACGAATAATTAAACGATATTAGTACATATAGCAAACCCCAATACGTTACCTGAGAGCATAGCAGTAATGCTGAGTATCTCGTTACTGCAATTATGATTGCAAGAAGCTATAAGCATCTTTGCTAATTGGGGATCCAAAGGAAATTCCGCCATTACTGCGCCGAGATCTGTTAAGTTTCCATCATCATCCAGAGCTGCTAAATAATTCAAAAGTTCCAAAGCTCTCATAAGAGTTTCGGGCGCAGGTGGATCCATAAAGTCGAAATGCACCTATCACATAACATACGATAAAGCCATTACTTTTACAATACAAAATGATATTATTCAGAAACAAAAAATAAATAATTATTTTAATAATATATTATAATAAACGCACCAAATCATCGATGCCAAGTTTCTTCAATTGCAATACAACGCTTCCAAGATTAGAACGTAAAATCTCAGGATAGGTATTATCCTGCATCTCGTTTTTGTACGCTTTTTCTGTGTATAATCTGAAACATTTTCCAGGCCTTGTTCTACCAGCACGACCGGCTCTCTGTTGCGCTGAAGCCTTACTAATAGGCGACACTAAAAGAGATTCGACACGAATCCTAGGATTGTATACCTATTAATAAAAAGCATTAAAAAATAGTAATAGGTTCATGATAATGAAAGTTCCAAGATTATTGATTTGCATTAATTAAAGTCGTATTTACTTTTTGCTTGGCAAATCCAGGATCTATGACAAAGACAACTCCGTCGATAGTCAACGATGTCTCTGCAATATTGGTCGAAACAACGACTTTGCGGCCGATAGCGCCGTTAGTTTTGGTAGGCGGAGCGGGTTCAAATATTCTCTGTTGAAGATTCGGCGGCAGTGTTGAGTACAACGGTATGCACTTTAATTCACCAACTTCAGGTCCCAAGTTGTCCATTTCTCTTTTTATTCTCTTGCAAGCTTCTTCAATTTCCTCTTGACCAGTTAAAAATAGCAAAAGATCGCCGGGAATTTCTTCACACATCTGTATCTGAATAACAGTTCTTATTGCTGCCTCCAAGTAATCCCTTTCTGGCTCTGGTGTATAAAATATCTCGACTGGATGCGTTCTACCAGGTACGTTCATAAGTGGGGCATTGTCAAAATACTGTTGAAACTTTCCAGCGTCCAAGGTAGCACTCATAATCACAAGTTTCAAGTCCGGTCTCTGCTTGATCACTTCTTTCAAAACACCCATCAGCAAGTCAGTAGCTAATGTTCTTTCATGAGCTTCATCTAGCAGTATCACTTGATAGGCATCCAACATGGGATCAGACATTCCTTCCCGAAGCAACATACCATCAGTCATGTACTTTAACACAGTCCTCGGTGAACTACAATCTTCAAAACGGATGCTGTATCCTACTTCTTGACCTGTCAAAGAGTTATGTCAATTTTTAAAATTTATTACTCCCATCACAACACTGTTTCTGATAATATTAAAATATTATCAGAATTTCTTTTACGAAATTCTTTTTAGAATTTTTCTATGTAATATATATGCATATACCTAAGGCAACATCCATTTCTTCTGAAACTCTTTGAGCAACGCTCATTGCAGCCACTCTTCTGGGCTGTGTACAGGCAACTCCTTTGGATCCAATACTTCTTGAATATTCTACACACCATTGTGGTATCTGTGTAGTTTTGCCAGAACCTGTTTCTCCAACAAGAACAATGCATTGATGCTGGGACAACAATCTCATGAAATCAGTACGATACTCAAATACGGGTAAAGTTATTCTTTTCTTGTAAAGTTCGTAGTATCTCGGCGTATACGGCAGCATAGTATATGGATTGAACTGCACTTGGCTTTTTGCCACCGTCGTCCCTGGGGTTGTTGCATTGTTGGTAGCGGTACCGTCCCTGCAAAATAATCATCATGTAACATTTTTCATTCTAACAATCCGAGTATTCAACAAACAATAATACTGAATAACAACGCACTGAAATAAAAATAAGTGCCTTCAAAACATAGACTGCAAGTAAAACTGATAATAATTATTAATGCAGACATCAGCACATAAGTTTATGAAAATTATAGCGATACGTGCAAACAAGTGTCTGTGATACATGGTATGCTCGCTAACAAAAAACGACTATTTAAACTACAGTTTTATTTTTTGTTGCAAATGCGAAATAGGTCAGACGAGAACCGTTACAGAGAGTAGCTACGAGTCTCCTCTGTCACCGGAAGTGAGAATTGTCGAGGTAACAAACCCATCACATTCGAGATTGGTCGTCCGTAGACGCCGACAAAGAATCACGCGCACTTGCCAGGACACGGATCGCGTACATTATCGCGCGAGCGATATCGTGCGATAAGCACTCGAGCACGCGTCCGATACGATGCCGCGACATTGCACATGGCAAAAAGGGACTACTCGCCGTCGCGCGTCGTCTGCGAAACGAAAATATGTTGATGCACTCACGTGGCTTTCCTTTTGATATAGGGATCCACGACCTCAATCCTGCGCTTCGACATAGTGTTCCCGTCACTTTAAGCGCGGTCAAACAAAATGCAAAACTGTTTACGAAATTTCAGACGAGGCGTCAGTCTCGCCAAGATGGCAAGCAGGCGCCAGCAGCGACTTGGGGCTAGAGCTTCTGCCCTTGTAGTGATGGCAATCGACAGCAGATGGAGCTGACGACGATATTGAGTGAGCGAAAAATAAAAAGTAGAAGGAAAAAATTGTTCTTTTATATAAATAAAAAAGGACCGATTGGAATTCAGAAATGAAAATAAAATTTTTCCACAAAAAATAGATAAAACTTATTATAAATTATAACATAGCTAGACAATTGCTTACCTTATAAAATCAAATATTTTTAATAACTTTTAATACAATTTTTATGTAATAAATATATAACTGAAGTAAATCATATTAAGAATTGATAGCGCTCTACTAAACTTTTATAAAGGGAAATAAATACACACAGTATAGTTATATATAAATATAGCACTTTTGAAAAAATATAATAAACAATGCTAATAAATATAGAAAAGATGGTAAAAGATAGTAATTTCAAGTTTATTTTTAAGTTTATTTTTAATAATAGATATAAAAAATAATATATATATACACACATATTACTATTAAATAAGTACATTTCTTACAATATACATAGCTTCATTGTCACATCCAAAAAGCAGCGTTGATCTATTGATATCAATACTGTTTATTGGTTTGTGCATAGCAGCACACAATGAAGTCACATTAACTTTTCCATTTGTACTAATTGTATTCAACCAATGCATGTCCGCAGAATCTAAAACAGAATATATTAAGATCAACTTATTATGTTGGAGTTATTATAGAAGCGTGGATACTTTAAACTCTAAAATATTTTAAGATAATTCTCTCTCCTCGAATTCGAGACGAAAACTTTATATAATTATACATTTGAAAAGGCTTGGTTTTAACTTTCAAAGATACAGAGTATCAAAATTTAAAGAAAAATTTCGCTTTTTTCAAAGATTTCAAATACCACTTAGATTTTTTTAGCAAAATTTTTTTATAAGACACACAATATTCCTAGAATATTATAAATATTAAAAAAGGGCAAATAATATTTATATAACCTTCTAAGGACATTGTGTGCTTATAAGGTCTATATTTAAAATTTCATCAAAATAACTTGTATAATCATATAAAGTTTTTGTCTTGAATTTGTGTAAGGAATTTTCCTTTGAAATCTTTTAGAGTACTTAGTATTAACTCTCTTAATCAACAACTATTTTCAAGTTATTTACCGAGTTTCAATTTTGAACTTTGTGCGTTATTCCAATGCCACAATTCTCCACTGACAGAACAAGTGAAAAGATTGTCAGGTCTGTCTTGGTGGAATAGTATCTCACTAACGGCTTTAGTGTGCGCATTGAGTTGCGACATTGGATAAGTGTTCTGCCTTAAATCCCACACAGTTAAACTGCCATCGTCTCCACCAGCGACTACAATATGTCTTTGTGTAGGATGATGTGTAATACTTGTAGCTGCTGTCTGCAAAATCATTTGTTACTTTATAAAACTTATAAGATTTTATAGAACTTGATTAAAAAGATTAAAAGTTTATACATATATTAAAATTATAGTAAAGAATATATTAAACTTACCTTAACTTGATCAGAGAGCATAAAAGTAGTTGCAGGTATATCCCGATCATTTCTCAAATCCCAAACTTTCATATGTCCTCTTGAATTTCCCGTAAGCACTTCATTGTGTTTTAAGAAATCAACACAATATATAGAGCAGCTATCAGCATTTCCTGATATAATTTAATTAAAAGATAATAAATATTTAAATACAACAATCAGATTATGCAATTATTACAGATATGAATTAAGGCACATGCAGCAATTACCAATAATTCTAACTGGTTTCTTCTCTGCAACTGTGAGAAGATTAAGTTTCCCGTCCTCTCCCACTGAAGCTATATCTTGTTCAAAATTGGACAATGCAGTGCAAGAGGCATAATCCGTTGTCCTATAAAAATGCATTATTAAGAATATAATAAAACTTCATATTTTTACTTCAAAATTTAATACAATCAATTTAATAGATTACTTACTTAAAACTATGTATAAACTCCCATGCCATGTGTTCCTTAAATTCGGTACAGGTATCCTCATCAATTTGTAATAACCTTATTGAGCCTAAAGACGAAGCAGCGACAAAGAAATCTTTGCTGATAAACTAAAAATATATGTTTTATTAATTCTTCATATAAAATATATAAAATAAAAATTATTAATTTTATCAAGAGAGAGAGAGAGAGGAGAAAAAAGAAAAAATCTCTTACCTTCAATTCAGTTACATCTCCAAGGAATGAGTACGATGACAAAACTACAGGATATGATTCCTCGTCGTAATTCGTTTTAAACGTCCAATATGTTATTTTATTTACCTGCATAAGAGAGAAATTTAGCAAGATTAAATTTTGAACTATATATTTGAACTCATATCATTATTATAAATTGTTAATTTCTATTATTGAGAAATATATAAATATATATAAATATAACAAATATATTTGTACATTATAGATAAATATAAATAAATATATAAATATACGAGATTTATTAAATATACAAAAACGCTAATTATTTAAATGTATATTTATTTAGAACGTCTAGAACACAAATTTATAGGTTAGATACGTTAGAAATCTTACAGGGTTATCCCAACTGCCAGTTAAAAAATTTTTCGCTTCCGCAAAATTTCCGAACTGCCACCTTATTTTAGAAATTTTCTCGGATACGAACGTTCCCTGTACATTTTCACCCATTTTTCAGATAAAAATCGGTGCGAATTCAGCCGGAAGAAAAAGTCAAGTAATTACAGTGGTGTCGGAGTCGTCGGAATGGTCCAGCTGATCGTCTGTTCTCCGGCCCGCGATTTCCGCTCCGAAAAGTGCGCCATTGTGCATGTTTTTTATTTATAAATCCTTATATATATTATGGCCCGTATTCAGAACGCGCTTACAACGATGTTAACGCTAAAATACTCTATATTTTATCTTACGCATATTATAGAATTACACATATTTCAGAGATAAAAGCGCGCTTATTTTATCGATAAAAGCGCATTCTGAATACGAGTCTATATAAGTAAACAACAAAAGTTTATGTATTATGCACGCTCTTTTTGTGTCTTTTTATCTTTTTCTCTCTTCGATAAATAATTATGTACTTTATTTTTTTAAAGTGCAGAACAATTGCAATTTACAGTTACTATAATGAACCCGGGAAAAAATGTTTCATATATAATTATATATTATAGATATATATTATAGATAATTATATAAAATTATATATAATTACATAAAATAAAAGTTAAGTTAAAAAGTTAAAAAGTTAATTAAGTAACTTTAACTTAACTTGGTTACATTTTAGACTCTTAACTTTTTAACTTTATTTAGTTACATTTTATTTATATATATATCCGTAACTATTAATTTTTTATTTAATTCTTTGAAGTTAAGCTTCAAACATAATACGCGGCAATAGCGATAACTTAAAATGAGGTGAAAATTGCAAAAGTGAGCAAATTTATTAGGTGTTGGCCAATTAAATTATAAATATTTCAGTGAATTTGCTCACTTTTGTAATTTTCACCTCATTTCAAATTATCGACCCCCAGATTTCAATCTGTCAGAAACCGAGTATTTCGATGTACCTAGTTTCTGGGTATCGATCATGAAACCTTTTTCCTAGGATGAAAAGTGAAAAGTGAAAAATTTCTCCATTAACTTTAATGGTTAAAATTTCCACTTTTCACTTTCTATCCTAGGGATGAAATTTCATGATTGATACCCTGATATAGGTTGCAATCTATTATTCTTTATTACTATCGCTACTCCCTCGTATTGTGTCTGAAGCTTTAGTAATACCACAGGCTAGTATTCATAGTCGAATCTTATATACTAAACAGTATATATAAACAAAACATGTAAATAAAATATAGAGTATTTTCTAAATGAAGTATATATTTGTCATTTCCGTTATTTGTAAAACTGAAACCCTAGAATCATGAATTTAAAAAATTAAAAAAAGCAAATTTAACTTTTAACTTTTCAATTATTTTTTTATTAACTTAACTTTTAATTCACTTAATTTCGTTATAAATTAACTTGTATTTTAACTAAGTTAAATTTTCAAGGTTGTGTTAACTTTAACTTAACTTAGTTTTAAAAAAAGTTAATTTACCTAACCCTGATTTTTATGAGAATATCTTGAATATATTTTACAAAATATTATATCATTATAGACAAAATATATTGCTTAAAAAATAATTGCACGTACGATTTAGCAGCTTTTTAGTTTTATAATGAACCGTTAATTTTTATTTCTTAATTTTTCTTCTTTTTTTTCTAAACGCCTGATTATAGATTTTCATTTCGAGTTTAAAAAATTATATATATATATATAATACACAGTTATGGAGAACAGATTTTTTTATTCTATAATGAAATTCATATATGAGCTACCAATAATTATATTTTTTCATTTATGATAATATTCTATAAACGCGCACTTTTTTTTTAATTTTAGGAAGTCAATTTCTCAAGTCGGTTACTCAATTGTTTATCACCCGCTAAAAAATTTTTCATGCATGCAGAATATGTATAAATATGTATAAACATACATAAACATGTATAATACGGACATATTTCATATATATAATTATATATGTTTATGAATATTTATACGAGTTTACGTATGTTTATACATATTTATACATATTCATAAAAAATTTTTTACCAGGCATTTTCTTCTACCCTAATAATAATCGATATTCATGTTTTAATCTAGCGATAATTGTACTTTTATTAATACAACTCCAATTATATGATCAAACTCCGTTTATACCTTAAAAAATTTGTTCTTCTTAATTGTGTACCATATCTTATTTTTTGTTCTCGAAATGAAATAGTTATATGTTTAGGTATATAAGAACACAAAAACAAGAAATAAAAACTAAAACTAATAAAAATTCAGCTATAATACAGATATATAAAATTGAAAAATCTACTTAAATTACCTTTTTAGGAATATTTTTAGGAATTTATAAATTAATTCAACACACCAGCAAAATTATATAATTTATAACACTTTTCTATAATTAATAGTTTAATTTCAATGTTTATTTAAATGAAAATTTGAATACCACTGATAAGAAAGGAAAATATTATTTGAAGTACATCGAAACTTCTACATGTATGACGCACAATGAAGAACAATTTTTTATTAAGTGTCACAATATTATCTAATTTTTCTTCGACGAATTCTCATCGCGTAAGAAGACGATAAAATCTATTTTTAAGGGCTGGTGGGAGCCACTGCTGTTTATAATTTCGGCTACAACGTGATGAATTCACAACGTACCGTTTACATGCAACGAGATGTCGAATATCGTATGTTACATTATATCACTATTTTGTTTTGTTTCGTTATATTTTGCTTGCGGTGGTGTGAGTGAATCTTTGCGGAAAACGCGTAAGTATGAAACAGTTGTTTATTATGCGCTAACAGTTTCTGCAAGTGGTTACCCTATAAAATATAATAATTTAATTAAAAAGTTTATTTCATAATTAATACTGTATTGTAATCAATAAAACTCGTAAGATTTTGGACAGAACTTTGAAATTTTGATAAATGTAAATTAAAAAATTATAAAGTTATAGTATAATAATTTCACTAATAAAATTAATCATTTCATTAAGTCTTGTTTATATTTTTTCCTTCTGTTATATTTATTATATAAATAAGAGACTTAAGATTTATACTTAATACATATCCAAAGCAGCAAAATTAGTCGAAAATACATTCAATCGACATCCAGATAGGTCCGAAAGTCTATTAGATCTGACCTAATGAACGTCAAATCTACGTCGATCTGACAAGTGGGGAATGAAAAGACGGTAATTTAATAGTATTAATTTGGTAATGGAAGGCATTTTGCCCAATAAGTCATAGTTCGATAAGTGCCCGATAAGTCATACTTCTAAGTTCAAAATCGTTATTTTGGTTAGATTGATTTCAAAGTTGAAATCGACGCCATTTGATATATCGATCAAACTGTGTTCGAGTGTGTTATACTGTGTCGATTTATGTCTCGTAAGAGGAAAGCAGCCATAATCTTTCGCGAAATTCTCTGATGAATAACTATCAAGAGTGTACTATGTGAAGTAGAAGGCTCAAAATTGACATAAAGGATTATATAGACTTTTAGGGCAAGACTGGTTCAATTTACTTTGAAGTCAATTTTGTTGGTCATTTGGATCAAGCGCTGACAAAATTTACCTAATACGTAAATTTCCTTGGTAATCTTGACTTCGAAGTTAGCAGTGATATCTTTGAAATATCAACGAACGTCTCTAAATCAATAATTACTTAATTTTGACAACTTGAAATTCGACTTTGAAGGCGTAAATACAGTTCGATATTAGGTAATTTATGACCTCAGAAACTTATTAATTATTACCAGACTCTGAGAGTTAAAATTAAGTAAATTTTTTACCTCTCTCTATCAAGAACACCTCAAACGCAAATGGACTTTGAAAACATTAATATGTTGAAATTAAGTAATTTTTTATTTGTAAAGAAAACCTCAAATACATTTTCATTTTTAGGACATATTTTAAGTAGAAATTTGGTCATTCTTGTTTTAATTAGGGCAATTTTACTTTGGCTTGGTTAAAATGTTCTACTTTGCTGCTTGGGTATAGTATAACATTATTCAATAATAATTCTGAGATCTTAAAATAAATTAATAGAAATAAAGTTAATATAAATAATACAGTAAATGTCTATTATATTTGATATAGCTAATATTTTATACAATCAACCTCTGATTTTTAAATATAAAAAAGTTTAAAGAACGATGAATTTCAACATATTAATGTTTTCAAAGTCCATTTGCGTTTGAGGTGTTCTTGATAGAGAGAGGTAATTTAAAGAACGATGTTCTATTATAAAATTACGTATGTTATAAACATTTTTCATAAATACACATATAATCTATTTTCTGTAATTAGTTACATGCACTTTCTTTGGTGCATCGTTCATTAAAAAGTACGAATTTATCTGTCACATGCATTTTTAGCGACGATTGAGGCCAATGTCAGCAATAATGATGTCACGGAGACGCAGCATACCATTTGCAAAATTGCAACGGAAGATGTGGTCGCGAATGCACGTGCCACTGTCACAACAGTACTCACTGGAGCATGTAAGGCCAGTAAGTGAAAATAAAAATGAATAAAATATAATAGTCAATTTTTTATTTAATGATACATATACCTTTAAATATTTTTTATACACTTGATGTACATTTTTTTCTTTATAATGATTTTTTATGAGATTAGTTTAATATTTATAAATAGTTAAAAGAGAGAAAGATGAAATTTTTAGGCAATAATTTATCTTTCATAAGAAGTAAACAACTTTCATCATTTTCGGTAATATTAAAAGAAGGTTCCGTACGCATTCACATTTTAATTCTTACGTCTCAATTACGATTTTCCGATTTTAACATGTTATATTAACTAATAACACAATAAAAAGAGAGAATTGTGAACGATAACACTGTGGAGAATCTCTCAAACTTCTGGCGCGCTGAATCTCGGCTTCAAATTTAAATAAAGATAATGATCTTCATCCGATGAAATTAAATCTTAGAAATTGATTAAATATTTTCACCGGAACGAAAATAATCTTGCCCAAATAAACATACAGAAAGTTAATTGTCGTTGATGAAAACGTATGCTTTCAGAAACAATGGACGAAAAGTTCGCGAATCTGGAGGAAAAGTTGAGCAAGGAATTTGCGGATATTAAGTGGTTAATTTACAGCATTTTGGAGCAACAACCGAATTATTTGAAAAGTGTGCGAAACGTTAATCTTCACGATGGAATATTTGATGATTATTTATTCCCGAGACAAGATGAGATCGATAAATTCAACAATACCATGCAAAGCTTATTAATATTAAATGGTTAGTGCAATTATATTATACTGTAATCTAGCTATATTTTTTTTTATCGAAATATGATACTTTTGTAAAATATAAATAAATTTTTTAAATAATTTTCAACGCATTTATTAACATATGTAATTTATAATAGCAGGGAAATGCATTTATTAACATATGTAATTTATAATAGCAGTAGGCTAACGTTAAGTTAACTTTACACTCTCAACTAAACACAGAGTAGCAACTAGAAAGTTCTTCTTTAGTAATTGCAAGATTTCATGTTCTCAAAACTTTGCAAGTGCTTCTGTTACTATACAATGGTCTATCTTGCATGTATGAATGAAATTAGTAAACTTGTTGGCGAAAGAACAATCTTGTAACAATTACACCTTAACAACTCTCCCCACAGGGGACGTCCTGAGGATGCCCAAAGGACATCTATGTGTCCTTTGAACATCCTAAGGACATCCTCAGGATGTAGTACGGATAAAGTATGTTATCAGGGTATATAATAGAAATTGAAAGAAAATTTCTATTTTAATATTTTTATATTAATTATTATCTAATATGTATTAATTATCAATTCTTTAAGAAGTAGTATTTATATGTCTTGCAGAATATATCCTGAATGAATTTTTGTCTAAAACTTTAATTTTAAATAAATATCATTTATTGCAATCTTTAATAATTGCCATTAAATAATTAAATAAAAATCGAAAATTTAATTTGAATTCTGAAGAAATGAATAACTTTTGCACAACCTGATTACACTCCAAAGCTCAGTATGAAAAATTAAATAGCTTTATTTTCAATCGCTTACAACTTGAATAATAATGTATAATCCATTTTCGAGAAACTAAGGCTATACAAAACATTGTGACAGCTTCGTGTATGTATGTTATCGCGTACGTATGGAATTCTATTCTAGAATAATGAGACCCAAAATATAACGCGGATGACGCGTGTAGAAGTTTTGTACTTCTTGCATAATACGCATTGTACTTCAGAGCCTAAGCTAAACATTTGTATGTAAGAGATCATGGTTTTATGTAAATGGATTCTGTGTTCTGAGAGGAAGGGAAGGTGAGAGTTCGCCTTGTTCACGGGACGATAAAGCTGAAGCTTAGTCGGGATAAACATGATTCAAACGAAATGAATAGTGCAACAAAGTACTGAGATTTATTTCTCGTTGCGGTATATGATTAACTCTGTCGCATTTGAATAGTAAAAGCGTAATCCGTTGAGAAACCAGAATAAAACTTGTAACGCAATTGCTATTAAATTTTAGTTGCACATTACATTATAATAAAATTTATTTATTAAGATATTCTAATTAAGATATTATTAAGGTATTTATCAAATATTACGATAAATATAGCTGTAAATCAATTAATTTTTACTTAAGTAATTATTTTTAAATAAAATATTTCAAAACTGTTGATATATAATTTAATAATCTTTAATGGATTTAGACACCGATCTTTCTTAATAAAATTTTTATGTCAAGCTTATTGAACAAATATCTAATACTATAAATAGTCGACTTTTTTAACAAAGTCAAGAAAAACTTTTAATTCGACGTAATATAATATCTCGTAATTCAATGTTATATAATATCAAAATCTGATCATTAATGCTCAAATTACATGCATGATGATACATGTAATTGGAGGATTAACGGTCAAATTTTATATACATGTAATTTGAAGATTTACACTTCAATTAAATGAAACATGAGGTTTTATCGTCCGAAATTTACTTGAACTCACTACTGAAACTTGTCTCAACCTAGTAATTATCGATTCTTCAATAACTTCATAATTAGAACTCTACGTGTGTGACATAAGAAAAAACTTTAGATCTAGATAACATTGTTATATCAAAGAACACAATATCTGATAATAAGCATCACAGAAATCTCTACGTTTTTTATATAAATGTTATAAAAATATAATACAAAAATAATACATCAACAGAAGGAGGCGATAATTACGAGTTAAAGATTAAAATTCTAAATGAATAAATTATTGTTATTCCAGGTTCGACAAATGCATTCACTTATTACTGGCAGGTGAGGAACTTCAACGTGATGCTGTCGAGCTGGCAGACAGGCCGTTCAATACGCAGTCCTACCTTCTATGCGGGTCGCAGCGGTTATGCCATGTATTTGAAAATCACTCCGAAATATTTTCCCGATGGCACGGTCTTCGTAGCTGTCGGATTGACCCGCGGTCGTTATGATTCCGTTCTCACGTGGCCGTTTCCTTACAGGATCCGCCTCGAGGTACGCATATAAGACACCCGACGCTCGAAGTCGAGGTGGATTTCCGAGGGAGAGATAAATTGATAACTCCTAAATAAAATAAATTTCACAAGAGGTTCTCGGACGTAATTATGTAACATAATTACAAAGTACAGAAGGAGGCCCGCGAGCGATATTTTTGATCTGAGAAAACGAAAAGCTTTGTGCCGGGATGTACCGTAGAAAATACTCTCGAGACGTTTTCAAAACAGAAGAACCTTTCTAATGTGATCGAACAATTTTAAACAAAGTTAGAAAGTCGTGACTACATAAGTATAATCCGTGTCGCTCGCATTCCACCATAAAGGATAGACAAAATCAATATTATGGACTTGGGCTTATTTTCCTATTTTATTATTTTCAGATAAATATATTTGATGTATATATCATTAAGAGAGAGAGAGAGAGAGAGATTAAAAAGTATTAAATAATTTAAATCTTTTAAGTAGATATGTTTTTTCTCATCTTAAATTTGATATATTATCTGTGATTTAAATTTACGAATATTTTTTATGTAGAAGTTAAGTTTATTATTCTAGATTAATAAAACAAAGAAACGTTAAAATTAATTATTAATAAACAGACATTAAGTTTTTCTAAGTTAATTACGTACGTATTTTATACTTACTCATTATTTATAATAATAAAAAATATATTGCTCAAACAATATCATTTTATGTAAAGAAGTAATAGAGTTAGAAATATAATTTTCTATAAATTACTTATTAGTAAATCTGTTTTACCAATTATTAGGTGTTGAACTTAATTCCTGCCGTTTTTCGTCTCCAAAATTGATTTGTTTCGAAG
>NW_017298743.1:1979864-1991746 GCF_001594075.2 Trachymyrmex cornetzi
AAACAAATCAATTTTGGAGATGAAAAACGGCAGGAATTAAGTTCAATACCTAATAGATTAAATATCTTTCCTGTTATTATATTGTTAAATGCGAAATATATTTATTTATATATAAATTATAATTATTATCAGCATATGTGATTTGGTAGGTATTAGATCATTCTTTAAGAGGCCTGCGTGAGGATCGACGATCTCGAATTTGGGATCCGGCCACGCTTTGTACACAAGATTTCTGGGGTAGACCAGCAGGAGTGGCGGATAATCCAGAGTGCGTCGGACTGAGTATTCCCAGACGTATAATTCTATCAAAATCATTATCAACATCGTCTCAACGATATTCAAGAAACACGAGATACATGTGGAATGGAAGTGTGCTAATAAAACTTATTGTTTATCTCTAGACTATTTAAGGTAAATGTACAATTATTATCAGAAATCTGTATTTGCTGTGCTCTTAAAAATATTGTCAATATTTTTGCTACTATTAAACAAATTTTGTGTGTGTGTGTGTGCGCGCGCGTGTGTGTGTTGTATCATGATTTATTACAAAAAACAAAAAAAAGCAAAGTCAATAAAGTCTTTTTTTACACATTAATTAATTAGATAACAGATTTTATAGAATTTATTGAATACAATTCAGATCCGATTTAACAGTCGCTTAAAAAAATATGCATACTTAATATTATTTTAAGTTAGCAAATTAATTGAGACATTATTGGGAGGATCAGGTACATTTAAATAAATGCATAACTAAAGTCAAAATTCTCCTGCAAATAAAACTTTCTAATTTAGTTCTAGCTAACACCAATATTATACTGATTACATTTTTTTATATGCGTCTTTCGTGATGAATAATACATTCGTAGCGGTAAAATTTTCTAAAGTTGTGCATAAAATAAAATGTCATTGTACAATTTTCTTAATTAAATTTATAACTTCTTTTTAATTATGAGATGAAGTAATAAATAAAATTTGTATTAAGAGCCCCGTAAAATAGCTGCAAAGAAATACGATTGCGTCCTGTCGCGGAAGAACTTCGGTTAAAACAATATAGGTAAATTTATTAACATAATTTCTTATTAAATATTTAATTAGTATTATAAATAAATTTTATAATACGCATTTGAAAACAAGAAAATAAAGTATAATTTCATCTGTTACAAATTCTGGCGGCGCCTATGCATCAAGTTGTATCCGTTAAAATTAGCTTTCCATCGTGTTGCGTACAGGCATTTGACCCGAAAGGTAAATCCGCGGGATTTGTTGTAATCGATAATCATATGCCTCACGATCCATCACTTTCCAAACATTTTGTTTAGCGGCATCTAGCAATGCCCTGTACAGAGAAACCGGAAGCTGAACGTTGTTGTTCGTCACTTCGAAGTCCGATAAATCTCGCAGAGTGGAAGGTCCTTTCTTCTTCATTCTCCTTTCTTCCGAAACAAATCTGCCACATCCTGCGAGGTATCAAAAATAATTTATTGATTACTACACTAAGAAAAAATATAATCAATTTTAATAAATATTTAGTTGAATACTGCTAATAAATATTGATTAAATATAGATATATTTATTTGATACAAGAGTCATTAATTTTATTTAACAATAATTTTTTTTTATTAAACAAATATTTATTTACTGTATAAGTAAATGTTTAGTTGGCAGTATTGAACTAAATATTTATTAAAATTAACTGTATTCTTTTCTCAGTGTAAAATATCAAAATTTAAAAATATATGCTATCTTGTGATCTATTTCACACATCTAAACATTTTTATGAACAAAAATAATTTATTTTAGTTTTAAAAAAATATTTAAAATCATTTGTAGAGAGTATTGTTGATTGTTATAATAGAAGTAAAAATTATTTCTTACCCGTGAAAGCATTGCAAAATGGTCTCTTTGACTTGATTGTTTTTTCAGCGTTTAGGGCATTTAGAAGCTGCCGTTCGAACTGTAAAAGTGAATTCTACCCGCCCATTTCCCCCATTAGAATTATTTTTATCTTTTCAAATTGTGTGGAAGATTGATATTTAATTGTTTGATATTAAAGTTTGATATTTAATTTGCGCAAACGATAATTCTTTTACTGTTAATCTTTATATAAACATATCATACATTATAAATTTTTCTGTCATTCAATAATTAATTAAAGGAACAAGCAGTCTTTAACAAATAAATATTGCAACAGTTTATAAATCTGCAGATAATTTAACAGACAATTCTACTGATAGTTCTACAGTTAATTTAACACACATTTAACTCTCTGATGCTCGCTCTGATGCAAATAAAACTATTTATTGAAATATAGATTTTTACCTTGTCTCTCGAAATTTCAGTATTTGCCATCTTCAATAAGCACATGCAAACCAGAGTACAGCAAAGATATTTGGTAATCTGCGTAACGTAACAAGGTATTAATTACAGACGAAACAAAAGGTATTAACGCGTAAAGCTGTTTCGATATTTTTCGTAAAAACACTGTGAATGTATGTACTAAAAATAACAATTCACACACAAACACACACACACACCCTCACATATATACACACACACATACACATACACGATGTACACCCTGAATGAACGATTGACGACAAATGTCCGCGTTACATAAGCATCAGAATTCATAAATTCTATCCCTAAGCTGCTTAACATCAAAGATTAATGTTATAATAATGGTTAATTAACTATTAGCTAAGTTGTTACTTGAAACGCCATACAAAATGCATTCAATTCGGTTTAATTAACTCAACGGAGATAATCGATAACGATTTCGCATGTATTAACATTTTTTTAAATGTAATATGCATAGCAGAAAATTAAAATTGGTTGGCATAAAATAAAAATCAAAAATAAGACTTACGTCATCGTTTCTGGTATTTAATATGCAGCTGTTCTTGTAAAAACGATCGCGTTAGCATTTGTTATTTTACTGACAATTATGAGAGCACGGGTATCCATACGTCAAACATTTTTTATTATCATACAATATTTTCGTAATATGCATTTAATTCCAATATTTGCATATTTTTTAAATTAAGAGTGATTTTTGTAAGTTTATTAGACAAAGTTTATGTACCGTTGTGTTATTTTTCACATTTTAATATTAAACGTATTACTAGATGAATCTAAAATTAAATTTTAAAATATAATTTTTCAAATTATATAAAAAATAAAGTTTGATACATATCTTAGAATAATATTATAATATATAATAATTTATAAAACATATTAAATATTTAATTCACATTTCTAACTTTTATGTTATGACATTATTACCAGTATTAATAATTATCTGCTAGATTTATAATGTTTGATCAGCTCATTATTAACATTTAAATTTACTTACATTATTTATTTATTTTACATTTATTTATTATAGTTTTTAAATTTAGTAATTAAAATAAATTTATAAGCATTTCATTTATATATTATTAATATATTATACATTAGTATATGAAGCATTTCATTCATATATTATTATACTATATTATCAGTAATATTATGCTTATTATCAATACTCTTAATGTTATAAGTATTTTAAATTTTAACATACACATATGCTATCACAAAAGAATTACAATATGC
Source organism: Trachymyrmex cornetzi (assembly GCF_001594075.2). Taxonomy (NCBI): domain Eukaryota; kingdom Metazoa; phylum Arthropoda; class Insecta; order Hymenoptera; family Formicidae; genus Trachymyrmex; species Trachymyrmex cornetzi. The sequence continues at coordinate 1,983,456 of NW_017298743.1, forward strand.
AAATTTAAAAGGGTTCCAATACCCAATAAATTCCAATAAGTTATACTTCATAAATGCATGATTTAAATCATACACACAGCATTCAATAAAACGGTTTTTAATAAAACAATTTTTTTAATTACTTATTTTATGACAAAAGAAGAAGATTCTACTATGTGCACATAAAAAAATACTTCACAATGCTTTTATAAATCAACATAAGTATGTGTTAAATTTACGGTGTTTATCTTAAAGTACACGGAGAGAATTTTTTCTTAGAATTTACCCTGAAAATATGATAATCGTGGAATAACACTGTATTTCGAAGAATTTTAATGTAAATCTTTCTCATTCATTAATAAAACTACAATAAAGTATAAAATAAGTTCGATCAATTTTATTGAAGTGCATAGTAAAAATTTTTTAAATATTATGTATTGTACCACAACTATCATATTTTCAGGGTAAATTTTAAAAGAAAATTCTCTCCGTGTATTTTTAAGAAAACATATGTATCAAAAGTATAGCGTTACAATTTCAGAAGTAGAACTGCATATTAGATAAAATCAATTTCGACCACTGTCTTTGTTGTCACGTGTATACGTTTAAGTTTGAAATCAACCTAATTTCTATCTATTTCATAAAATTGTTACGTAAAAATTAAGTACACGACCAACCTTCATATCGTGATCTTTTCGAGCAGTTTGTAGGATTCCGATTTCTTCAAGATGCACCTCTTCAAGACAATGTTACGTTCTCGATCAACTGTCGATACGGGATACGCGATTCGTGTGCCAAAGGATAGTCGCGCGCGGTTGAAACCGTGGCTTCTCCCTCTCGTTTGAGGGGTGAAATCGCGCGGTCGCTCTTCAAATACAATCCCCGCCAATCCCCTCTGTGATAAGTATCACGGGGTGGATGCAAGCGCATGGAGAACGCATGACCGCAAGGGCGCGGACGAGAGACGATCATATTTTACACTTCAAAAAACCTTTCCTCACATGTCCCCTGGACTTACGATTTCGTATTACACATCCGGTTTAACCTTTCTGAGACAATTCTTTTTTCTCATCGTTAAATTTTGCAAACATGACATACTCTGCGTGGACACGCGAAGATTTTTATTTGGTTTCACTTTTAATAAAAAGATAAGAGATAAATAAATACGTAATTTATTAATAACCAGAAAAATATAATTTAATAATAGTAGGCCAAAATATCAAGTGTACATAAGGAAATATTATATTGCAGTAAAAGATTATAATAATTTTACATATCGTAAACAAAACAGGTTCCGACTTTACTCACGATCTTCATTAGCCGCTGTTATCAGAGAACTATAATTATTGTAAAAATAACTAATTTCAGAAATGATTCACATTAAATCTTAAACTAATGACATTAATTTAAATAATGACATTGTCGCTATGTTAGATAATTCTTATTTAAATTTAATCAAGAGAATCTCTAACAATGATTTTTATTGATATTTGTGTGATCTATAATGTCTATTTTACACTGTTTTGTCCTGTACGTGTCTTCTCGTTTCTATTTGAGACTTTCAGTTTGACAATAGCGATGTACTTGTAAAGTTTGAATTTTATTACGTTGATCGTTGGATATTGATTGTTAGTTTTTCGATTCTTTTTCTTATATCAATTTGTTCATTAGAGTGTTTATTTTATTTATAGCGTTTGCGTTCATGGGAATTTTTTAATAATCATTTACTCGTGCAATTAATAAGAAGTTCAACATAAAAAATTATGGACAGAGAAGAGGACTAAAGATTTTAGATATTATATTTACCACCGTAAAATTGGTGTCCATGATTATTATGTTATAGATCATAATTGATTAATCTCTGACTTTCTAACATTTGACTACGGTGCATACATAGCAGCTTATAATGACTGTGTGTTAAGTCAAAATTTATTCTGCTTACAATACGTAATATTATAACTTTTTGCTGTATTATAATACATCATATACTATACGCTCGGTTTTGGACTATTATTAAATTATATTATTAAATTATATTTTTCTGGACATTTAATATGGCAAACTATTTTTTTTTCTTTTTATTAATACATTGTATCAAAAATAATTTTAAAATTATCATAATATAACTCGCTCTCTCTCTCTCTCTCTCTCTCTCTCTCTCTCTCTCTCTCTCTTTCATACATATTTTTTATGATTGCATTGCGTGTTTCGTTGCTTACACATTTTTACACGTGAAAGGGAGAGTGACAGGATTTAGATTTTCCGTAAGAAGATTTAAACGGCAAATTCATAAATTAAATTAAATCTTAAGTCATTTAATTGTTAGTCATCATGTTCTTGTCTAAAATATTTTTTAAATATACTTTCTCACATGTGTAAACAAAATTATAACAAGCAATGAAATTTATTTCTGGAGGATATTAAGTTGTTTCTTCGTCAAGAAATGCGTTTGTATAAACGCTCCAACTTTAACATAACTGTCCACTAATAGATTATAGTCGTACTACGATTCCGTGACTGTTGGCGGAATATGCATCTTATGCAGGTTTAATAACTCATGTTACCCCTTAAGATCCACGGATCATAAGTTGTCATAGGTCACAGGATTTAACGGTGAGATCTGAATGGCATATTGACGTAACAACGCATCCCTAGTTTATTGCGTTCCGCTCGTGAGAGAATTTTCGTTCTCACACTTCGTTACAATATTGTGCTAACTGGTTACAGATTTAAAACTGATTCAATATGCGATATTTTCAAATCTGTTGCAATACTATGACGATTTAATTGATATGTTTTTACGTAAAAATTGTAGTGTAGTTCGTAACAATTTTTATTACACTTCGAAAGCATCATGTACGCACGAAATAAAAATTCACATGTATACCTATAAATCGTCGAGATCAATACGTGGGAAGGAAATATCTATTTAAAAAAATATTCTCTAATTTCGATTATTATTTCAAAGTCGCATTGCTCCACACAAAGTTCTATATTGTCGAGAAATTGTTCTACCTAAAATTATTTTCTACCTTCGATTTAGTCAACATTTAATCATCATTTAATTTCTATGCTTTGCACAAAATTTGTATTAATACAAGTATAAAATTTTAATCAAATCAATATCGTGCCTATTCTGACAATATATTGTAACGCAGATAACATATTGAGTTTTCTAAGCATAAATTTAGATACAATTATAGCGTTAATTTTTAATCTTATAATTAAATGTGTTTTATTCAGATAAATTTGAACAATTACCATACGAAATTGTGCAAACAAAACATTTCGCAAACAGTCGTAAGTGCAAAGATAAAAGATACATTTGATATGCAATAGTATGACAAACAATAAAAACAAATGCTTCGTTTTTTAATGGTATGCGTGAAAGATATAAGATAACGTAAATTATACCTGCTTCTAGCGCTCCACGTGGACATTATTTATCGCGCACTTACACACAACAAACGAGAGTTTGAACTATGCAAAGAGAAGTCGAAAGGTATCGAAGCTATTTTGGTAAGGATTAATGTCGATTAAATCGATGCCAGAAAACGAAGTATAGCGGGTTGGCCGTTAAGAGTCTCTGTGTAAAAATCATAGAAAGAAACACAGTCGGAGTTAAGTACTTACACCATTCTCACATCAGAACCCGCTGCGTTACGATTAAGTCATTCAGCCTGGTTGGCTAGTGGTTGGTCACATTTTTCTTCTCTCTTTTCCTTTTGTTTAATACATTCACCGCCAACAAAATTTTCAATAAAATTATCAAAAAAATTAATGCATTTGAAAAAAATACAATTATTTATGTATTTTTGTAACATAAAAAACCTACAACATTTCAAACAAAGGTGCTGAAATCTTTTACAGGAGCTGATAAAATAACAAAAAAATTTATTTTCTGATTCTATAATGATTTCTAATAAGGCAATTTTTTAGGAATGTTTTGCCACTTATTGGATTAAAAAATGTTGGCAATTACGATTTTAATAACTAAAAAATTAATTAGTAATTATATAACGTTTTATTGTATACATATTATTGTATACATATTATAAATAATTATATTAAGATTACATCGTTTGTAAATTTGCACAAAGCAAGATAAAAAGAATATTGGTCCAAATCGAGCAATATAATATATATGTTTAAAAAGAGATATTATTAAAATTTATTCGCAATTTATACGTAAAAAGTAAAAGAAGTAAACAATCGAATTTTTTGCATTTGTTTGCGCCTCCCCCCTCCCCCCAAGTAAAATTTATTATATCTCTACTTAATATATTGATTGTAGATATATTTAAAAAAAGCCTCTTTTTTACTATTGTATAAAACAACTATCTTGAGAGTTGCCTCTTTCGAATTTTTATAAATGTAACCGAATAATTAAGAGATAATAAAAAGATATATTAATAAATATATTTTTTAATTCTAGATTATCAAAAAACACTTCTGCCATCGAAAGATGAGTATATAATTATTGTGATTAAACGCCCCGAATGATAAACGATGTGATAAAATCACCAGTGTATTTAAATGAAGACGTCTTTTAATTTTACGACAGATATAAACGCTATTAAATTAACGTCGTGAGATAGTAAATCAGTGCTTATAGCGACTGAATGATAGTTATGAATAAGATACTTATGAATAAGAGATGCGTCTTATGCAAAATAACTATACATATAGTTGTCTCTTTCACATAGATGTCTATACATATGAAAAGCAACGTACGTATATAACCGTTTCTCTCATAAAAGAAAATATTATAGGTACGTTTATAGCAGTCCAGAATTTATATATGAAAATTTCATACTTGATTTTCAAAAGTGTTTGTTGTTGATAATAGACAGTTGGTTAAATAAGTCTTTATCTATTTATAATTTTCTTTAAATAAGAATAAAACATAATACTTTAATACGTATTATACATTAACATGTAAAATATTTAATACGTATTATACATTAACATTAAAAAATTTAGGATACTCGCTTTCTTAGCTGTCATACTAAAAAATGATAATATGAATAAAAATTCTAGAATTTTAGTAGTATATTGCTGATTTTAAAAATAAATAATTAATCTTTTATAGAATTATTAATTTTTTTCAATTTTGAGACACAAACAGAACTCATATTATCCATTATATATGTATATTTATTATAAATTATTAAATTTTTAATGTGTTTTATTAATAAATGTCATTATATGTATATTTATCCAATATTAATTATTACATTCCAAAATGTACAATATATATATCATACATGTTATAAAAAATTCGATGTAATTGGTCGGCCATTTTATGCATAATGTCCGAATTAATAAAATTTTCCATAACACATACACACATACACACACAAAATTTCAATTGGGTGCGATACAGTACAATATTTACCCATACCTCTCTCAATCGCCCGGATAGCTCAGTCGGTAGAGCATCAGACTTTTAATCTGAGGGTCCAGGGTTCGAGTCCCTGTTCGGGCGAATATTTTTTTGCAATACGAAATGAAATCTTTTAATCATACAAATTAATATATTAACAATAATTAAACAAATACAAAATTACATTAAAATTTTTTCTAAATTTATAATTTTTTTTATTGTATAAATTTAAATTAAACATAGTTGATGTACTTTTGATTCTTTTTTCAATATTAGTATTTAAAAAATAGTATATACATAAATAATATTATTTAAAATAATATAACATTTAAATAAATTTGTTTGTGTGTGGTTATTATTTATACAACTTAGTTATTCTCTTCTTTATTTATAACAAATATATGTGTGAAATTAAATGCAAATATTGTATAAAAATATATATATTTCAAACTTATATCTGTATAACTTTGTGCATATTTCAAGATAAGCGTTATGTATTGTATTGTACATATCACATGTAAACATTTTCTTACTATTTATTTACAAAATATATTTTTAGAAGCGATTTATTCCTAAAATATGAACTATACACTTTAACTGAACATAATGATAAGTTTACAAAACAACACACACACACATATTGATAATAAAAAAAACAAAATCTAATATGTACAAATTGTACACATAACAGACAGAAACATAAACAAAAATGTATAAAATGTATAAAAAAAGTAATGATAACCCAATTAGAATGACGCATATAGGACAAAGTAAAAGGCAATAAAAGGTTATCAAGAATTGTGATTTATCAGAACGTTACTGAAATTGCTCAATGAGAATAAAGTAATAAAATCGCGCATTAACATGCATTCAACATTTCAACCAAATAAGTTTCATTCAGTCGTATATGCTTTTTTCCTGTACAGTGCCATCTGGCATACCAAAAAAGACTGTCTCAGCCATATCTGTAAATAGACCAGTTTCTACAACTCCAGGTATAGAGGATAGTTCCATGTTAATCCTTTTCCAAGAATTTGTATCAATATCAGGAAAATGCCAATCCAGAATAAAATTACCATTATCTGTTATTACCGGGCCCTGCACATAAATTATCTGTATGTTACTTATATTATTTTTGATGTGTGATAGTAATCTAGAGAATTTAGATAATGAAAATATATTTACAGCTTTAGCGATGGCCATTCTAATTTTCACAGTTCCACCATAAGTATCTTCGATTTTACGTTTAACTGGCACATACGCCATAGGAACTACTTCAATAGGAATTCCCTTTTTATACTTCTCGCCAAGCTTTACTGATTTTTTTCTGAAATATAAGCAGAAACGTAAGAATAAATTGTATAATCTTTGTATCATAAGTTTTGTTAATATATAATAACATACCAAATTGATTATAACAAGATCAATATTAGATGCAATAATACTTACGTATAATCTGCTACGACAACAAATCGATTGGTACAGGAAGCAACAACTTTTTCTTGTAACAAACATCCTCCACCACCTTTAATGAGATTCAGGTCTTTATCAACTTCATCTGCTCCATCAATTGCAGAATACAGCTACACCCATATTAAGTAGTTAATAAAAATATATAATAAAAAATATATAACATAGAGAAAGAATATTTAAAAATTACATGTGGATGAGTTTCTAGGTCGCCTAAGGTAAGATGATTATCTAATATAAGTTGACGAGATTGAAACGATGTAGGAACACAAATTACATTGAGTTCTTCTTCTACAACACGTTCAGCTAAAAATAAAATACTTACAAGAGACAGCATTCTTGTAAATAGCAAGAAGATTAAATCTTAAAATTTGGCTATATATATGTCTTATTAAAATAATTCAAAAAATAATACATAAAATATACTGTATAAAACATCTTTTAAAACATTAAAAATGTTAAAGATCAAGGAAACAATTTCCCATTAGCAATATTGCATTGTCCTGTACAATTAAATTTATGTATTGCAAAGTGTCTCAAGTTTTTTGTATATACATGTTCTTTTAATAGACACACATTTATAAAAAAATTCAATAAGAGCAATGTAATAGAAATGATTTGTGATCTTATTTAAAAAAATGAAAATATTAAGTCAGTACTAGAATAACTGATTGATTAATTGTATTACTTGAAGTATGAAACTTTGTTTCATTGAAAATAATTATATAATAATATAATAATAATCACATATTGAAAATAATTTCATTGAAACAATGAAATTATTTTCAATTATAAAATGTAAAGTATTAAATATAACTATACCAAGTCTCTGAACAGCGTAAATTATAGTGGATCCGCTGCCAATCCCGATGGCACTATTATTCTGAAAGACAATACGCCGGAATGTATTATAACCTTCAAGAGAAAAGCTGTACGATCGATCGCACAGTTACTAAAGTAAATCAACTTACATGGACGTATTCGTCAACAGCCTTGTAAGCCGCACTTTTCTTAGCGTTTTCGAGCGGATCCATTCTCAGTTTTCCTGAAGAACTGTGCAGCGACCTGACAATTCGAACAAGCGAACGGATCATATAAGATCAAATTTTTTTCTGTTCCTGCACTGGTTGCACTAGTTTAAGAAGTGTACGTACAGCAACGTCTGCGACACTGAATTTTCTATTTGATGACACAAATGTCGATTTATGTTATCAAATCTTTGTTACTCATTATTGTCTTTACCTTTGTTACTTAATGGAATATCAAGAAAGATAAAATCAGATAAAATTATATTTGTATTGACTTGTGTTACGTATCATTGCAGTGCGTCCCAAATGTTTTCTCTGCTCGCGAGTATCATTAGGCTAATACTACAATGTGCTTTTTGTTTCCTGCTTCTTGCTGTTTGTCTCTTGCCTTCTTGATCAAAAAGGCAAGAGACAAACAGCAAGAAGCA
>NW_017298744.1:0-11054 GCF_001594075.2 Trachymyrmex cornetzi
CCAAATTGCGATAGTCATGACGGAATATCAATATATTAGAATTAATGAAAACATTACTTTATGATGCGTATGTTGTTCAGAAAAGCGGCGACTCAAATTTGAATTTGTTCAGAGAATTATAAACAATATTACATTACATTTAAAATCTAAATTCGGTGGGATAAATATTTCAAAAATGGATCACATTGCGATTCCAAATTTTCCAAAAGACGGCATATTGAAATGGGGGCTCATATTTCATACGTAATGTAAACATTTAAATATAAAATATGTTAAACAAAAAAATAATTTGAATCATTTAAAAGTTTAAACTTGATTAAATTACAAATTTAATAATTATCATACAAGGTGATTCGTTACAATTTATACTCCATCTAGCATACTTACATTAAAAGAAACGGTTTTGTATTTATTATGAAATCCGTTATCGATGACACTAGTCTGTTGTGACAACTCGGAAGAATAACAACGTAGCAATCAGAAACATTCTATTGTGATCTATATTTCCGCTACATTTATTATATGAATATCAATTAGGAGTCTGAATTATACTCCAATAGCACAATTTTATTACACAGGGTAAGTTTCTAAAAATATGATACATAAATTATTTGCAGAGTGCATGCTCCATTATTTTTTAAATATTCACGTTGTGACAATTCTATTTGACATTTAGTACGTACGTAAGCATATGTACGTACCTTAATAATGTACCATTAAATGTAATTTTTAGTAAACATTTATATGATAATCATAAGATTTCTTATTAATTAACAGAAAAATAAAGGTTTCGTATTCATAAACATTTTAACTGAAAAACACTTATTAAAATAAATAATAATATAAATTTTTTTAGAAAATAACGTTGCTATATCGATATCTTTAACGTCATCGCAACAGTGCTAAAAATATTACTGAATTAAAAAATTTTTAGTGTTGTTCTTATTAGTAGATATAATCGTATCTGTACGTTTACAATTACAAAACGAATTTAATAACGCCTCTCTCTCTCTCTCTCTCTCTCTCTAACATCATGTACAATAACAATGCGCATTATTATCATTAGAACTATATTATTTCTTTAAACTTTCCGACAGATATATATATTTAAAACGACAATTGAGGCAACATGAATTTAGCACAGATAAGTAATAGCGTAATACTTATTCTGACAATAGCTGTTCTTAATAGTGAAGAACAAAACAATTTCAACATTACGAATTACGTACGTTTTCCTCATTACGTGATACCAGTGCACTACTGCATACAGCTCGACTACCTAATTTATGAACACATTGATGATAAACTTGGTAATATTTGGAAAGAGATAGTTGGTTTAAAAAATGAATATGACTCATTTCTCTTTCGCGGTAAAACTAGTACAACTATTAATATCCTACAGTCGACTCACCATATAAGTATGAATCAAATAAATCTGACAATAATTATTGCGAATATAACTTTGACTACAAAGAACGCCATAATTTACGTAATGGATAAATACAAATACACCAAAAAAACGAACGTATTAGGATTTCTTTTTGACTATATGTTACTTCCCGGACTCTACACATTCAAAATACAATTTTTTGGTCATCTAATAGAAGACAGTTTCTTTAAAAATGTTTCCAAAGAAAATACCGTAACGTGAGTAAATTATAAATACTTAAAAATATACGTATAGATAATGTGATTTATAATTATTTCTTATTTTTGTTCAAAATGTAATTCGTACCGATTTTTAATGATACAGAGTACAGTTTGAATTCAATCAAATTATAAAGATTCATGATTTTATTTAAAATATAATAATTATGAAATTGTAATAGTTTGTTGATAGCTCCATACATTCAAGAGCGGAATGGAATGAGACAGTTATTTCCTTGTTGGGACCAACCGCAATTAAAGGCCACATTTAACATTTCGATAAAACATCCTCGCTATTATTCAGCTTTATCAAATATGCCGACAAAGTTCATGACCTATGATAATTATACAGATTCATTACGCACATACTTCTATATTACGCCTCAAATGAGCACTTTCCAAATTGGTATAGTCATGACTGAGTATCAATCCATTAGAGTTAATAAAAACATTACTTTGTGGTGCGATTGTGATTCAGAAGAACGTCGTCCGAAATTTGAGTTTGCACGGAGAATCATGAACAATATTACATTGCAGTTAAAATCTGAATTTGGTGGGATAATTATTCCAAAAATGGATCACATTGCGATTCCAAATTTTCCACAAGACGGCATATCGAAATGGGGGCTCATATTTCATTCGTAATGAACACATTTCAATATAAAATATGTTAAACGATAAAATAATTTGCATCTATTCAAGCATTGAAAAGTCTAAAATTGAATAAATTATATATTTAATAACTCTCTACCATTATCATATAAGATGATTCGTATACAATTTATATTTTAAAATAAAAATAGAATAATTGTAATTGCATTTCTTCTATAAAATCAATTGTATTTTTTTCATCAACTGTGCATAAAATACCAGAATATGTGTATAAGAAAATTAACAGTTGTGAGATTTTTCACATTATTCCATGCCAAAATACGCTAGCATAAAGTATTAAATATTTTGTATGCTACATTACTATATTAATAATTCCTTTTAAATATCTTGAAATAAATATTATAAAAAAGTTGATGTATAAATAAGTAAAAGTATCCATATGTTTAAAAATATATACAGACTATTAGAAAAATACAAGCAATTAGGAAGCATCTTTATGCTTCCTCAATTAATCTTGATAATTATACCGAATTGGGAAGCATTTCCCTATGACCTTCATGGTAACAAATGTCAAGGTCAAGATTATGAGGAGGCTCACTTATTCAGTATATTTACCGTAACCCATTTTACTGTGTGATATCTTCTTCTGTTCTAAACATCTACATATAAAACACTTTTTCATATATTTATATAAATTTTATTCATTATTGCATGTCTCACGTTATACGAATTATCTTGTGATATCAAATGTTAGATGACTGTTGTACTTTATTATTAGAAAACACGCAAAAGAGAATCCACTTTTCTGACAATATTAATAAGAAAAGTAAATATTTAACAAGATGTTACACATTTAATGTCAAACTGAATCTAGTAAAATACAAACAATTTGATCCCATTATAATTTACTATATTCAATATTACATATAATATTAAATGTCAAATACTTTATACACATTACTGAAAACATATTAAATCGGAAAGTGTGAACAAGTAATACGTTTTATGTAAAAAGAAAGAAAAAAATTATTGCATGTTAGACCAACTATAATAATTTTTAGGGAAGCCAATCTTATTTATGATGAACCATTGGATCCAGTTATACGTAAAATGGAAGTCGCACGTTTAATAGCATCTAAAATAGCATATCAATGGTTTAGTAACCCCAGTTCAGCTTGGTGGCATCGTTTTTGGTTACACGACGCTCTTGCTACTATGTTTGGAGAAGAAGCTGTTGCTAAGGTTTTAATATTTATTAATATCGCGATATGAAAGATATATGTTATGTATACCATTTTTATATTTAATATTTAGATCCGACTGCGAGATCATATCTTTTTTAAAGTCTACTTATTATTTGAAGTATGCGAAGATATACTTTTACGTAGGAATAATAATAATCTGTAAAAATTTTTGTAAAAAGACTCCTAGAAACGTTTTCAATTAAATGTTAAAAAAACATCATAATATAGATCATATAATGTCAAAATTTATTTTAGTGTAAAAATTTATTTTAGTAAATGATTTCACGCGTTTTTCTAAACTGAATTATGATAATTGTAAAATGATTTTTATGATAAGGTACAAACATGCACATATATGTAGTGTGCAGTAGCACTCGTCAGCTCAAAATGCGGACATGTCTTTTACCTTAATGTTTATGCATAAATATAAATCTTTGTTTTTAGAGCTTCAATAATTCTGAAATTATCGATCTCTTCATAATTCAGAATCAGTACGAATCTCTTCATTTGGATTCTAACTTTAATATGAATCCTGTGGAAATCACTAACTCATCAGATTTTAATTCAATTTTCGGTTTTCCTCGTTATATGAAAGGTGCAAATAATTAAATAACATTTTAGTAGAAATTTATATACGTACGTATATTATAAAAGAAATGCCAGGAAAAGATTAGTTGGAAAAAATTCATTTACGATGTATTAATACCTTTCTTATTATAGTAATAATTGTTTTACGGATGTTCCAAAATGCTATTACCGATGAAGTGTTTCGAAATAATGTCCATGTATATTTAAGCAAAGAGTGAGTGAAGATAATACAAAAATTAATTACATATCTGTACGATACAAACGCGCGTGTGTGTGTGTGTGTGTGAGATTGCGATAAATATATATATAACAACTCTTATAGACTATTAATGTTTTAAACATTTTCATAATATCTGCAATATTTTATAATACCTTCGTTTCGAATACATACATTTTTTTTTCAAATTTTATTTGTTTAGGTCTTTTTAATTTTTTGTTCGCTTATATATTAACTTAATTTTACTTTCGAAAAACAAGCGGCTATATTTTCAAGTCCTAGAGTCAGTCTAGGCGACTTTCGTCTCTAATATGTGTGTGACATAAAATTGTGTTGTAGAGTTCTATGTATATTATAAGTTAAGTTATAACTCTCATTTTTATTTTCCATCCATTATGCTGATCATTAACAATAACTTTTTATATTTAGGATGTTCAGTTCAATAATATCTTATAAATTTTGGTCCACGAAAGTAGAATTAGATGAAGCATATAACTGTAATTTACCATCAAATGAGTTCTTAACTTGGATCCAGTACAAACATTATCCTGTTGTAATCTGGGAACAATACGAACATTCCCGAGTTATAAAAAGAATATCGAAAAGTTATAATACAACGAGTTACGGAAAGTGGCTGATACCCATAACTTTAAGGGAAATATCATCATTAAATGAAAATATGTGGAAAATATGTTTAAAACCAAATATTGGTTCTTCCGAGTTTCCCACAGCTATTTTAAATAAATCTTGGATGGTAAACATTGAGCAAGCTGGTAAATATACTTAAAAAATTTTACACATTTTATGTTATTATGAAAATAGCAAGAAATACTTCTGCAAATATTTCCATTAAGTCGGATAGTTGATGATCCTGTAACGATGTAATAACGAAAATATGCATGATGAATGTTCCCATTATATGAAACGTAAGAATGCATGTACTCAAAAACACAATATGTGTATTATAGATATAGTAATTTTCAGTATATTTGATCATACAAGTATGTGTGACGTTTCTTTAATATAAAAAAGAAGATAAAATGAAGAAAAGTATTTCTTTCAATGTCAATCTTGGAAAATTTATAATACAGTTAAATAAATTAACTTTTTTTCTCATGAATAGGTTACTATCGAATCAAATATGATTCAATAACCTGGGGAAACATTGCAAAATATTTAAATGACACAGCTGGAGATTATAAGAGTATAAGTGTCATCAATCGTGCTAAATTTATTGATGATGCGTTTCATTTGATGATGAATCGTGAGCTCGATGTATCTGCATTTTGGAATCTCACGAAATTCTTATCGCAAGAAACAAATTTCGTAGTGTGGTATCCAATGATTAAAGGGTTTGAATATATGTCGAATTTAATTCCACTTTCCAGAGAAGAAATTGAGTTCGCCGATATTATGGTAACGTCCAATAGATATTATATTTAACAATGAATATTAGATATATCAAAAAAAATTTCTAGTTGAAAATATGTGCATCGGAAGTTTTTGTTAAATTTCCTAGAATTCTAATTAAGATAATCGAAATTCTTGTTGGAATAATATATCTGGTAAAATCTGCAAGAATTATTATTTTTATCAGAATTATTATATTATTTAAAACAATTATTTCTATCAACTATATCAAATAGAATTTCTCGTAAATTTAACTAGAAAATAATAGTTCACCCATATTTCAATTTTCAAAATCATTTCGAACTGATTATTACATCAGAAAGAACGTAGAAAAAGTAATCCCTTTTTGAATTCATTACGATTAATTGTCAGTGCTATCTATAATAATGAGCTTCATTACGATCAATGAAACTTGCGTCATTTAGGAGAAATTAAAAAAATTGTTGGAAAAACCTCTGAAAACACTAGGATATGAAGAACATTTGGTGGAAAATGACTTTGTTAAATGTTTAAGACAAGAAATTGTGAAATGGGCATGTATTTTCCAATTCGATGAGTGCAAACAATCAGCTTTTCGTAAATTAATGCAACATCTCGGAAATCCTGAAATAAATCCGTAATATTATTCTATAAGTGCAATTGCTTCATAATTTCGTTTTTGTATTTCGAATTAAGACAAAATTTCGGTTCAAACATATAATAAACAATGTTTTTACATGTGTGAATATATTATTTTTTTTTAAATCTTCAGCCTCTTACCATGGTGGAAGCACTGGACATATTGCAATGGTGTTGCAGTAACAACTTATTCATTTACGTGGACACACATAAGAGATACATGGTTCAAAGCACGTAATCATACGTTGCTACCCTTCTTAACTTGTTTTAGGAATGCTACTCCAAATACTACTTCTTCATTATTATCGAAACGTTTCCATGAGGAAGGGCAACAGGACATTACGAATATTCGTTCGTACATAAACATTTTTCATTCAGTTATTACAAAATATTCTAACAGACATGACATACTCGAGATGATATTTAGAAAGCTCGAGTTTATGAAACCTGCGTAAGTACATGTTTTATAAATTTACTCTTTATTTAACGATAGTATATTATATAATAAAACATATATTTGTACGAATTGATTTTATATAGACAAATGAGCTTGTTAACAGCGCTGGTCGATATCATTAACCATGTATATTCTTCCAAATATCTTATTAAGGTAAATAAAATCAATTCTAATTATCTATACACTTATCAATTTCGTTTTAGTTAGGTTTCATACCTGTAAGATTTATTTTAACTTCAGTTTTTTATACTTTATCTTTTTCTAATTTTTTGAATTACAAAAAGACTAAACTGAACTGAGAAGTTTTTTTTATAACTGCCTTCAAAATTTTTATTAATAACTGATGCATGGTGTATGCAATATGCCACATATGCCTCTGACTGCTCTTTGGTCTTTCAATTTATGAAAAACGACTATTTATTGCATGCAATTTTGTCTGTATGGGACGATAATAAATTATTAAACAAATGTAATTACATTTTAAATCATTTTTTGTTTTAGATTCAAGATGATTATATAAATTCACTTTCCTTTAGAGGTTACATAAATAAATCACAACTTTTGCTAATTCAAAGTAAGATATCCATCCGATTGTCAGAAATTGCCGCTCAAACACTATATTTTCGATTTATAAGCGATCTTTAATCTAATTTAAATAACTAAGTAATATATATAAGTTTTCTTTTATATTAGCTCGAATCAGTGGAAAATTACATAAGCTGATCTTACTGTTGCTGAATATATAGTGTTAATTTTGAATATATTGTTATAATAATTTTGCTATATATTTAGGCTTACACAAATGTTATGATATTGTTTTCATTAAATTTTTACTTACGTCTGTATTTTCCATATGTTAGTCTTGCTTCATTTGCACATTATCGATTATTTTTCGTTATTATAATACTATCGTACCTGTATTATTTAGCATATCATATAATATTATTATTCGTTTATAGCACAAAATAATTAATAAATATATCTTAATTATAATGAACTATTACGGTTATTTTATTATCCATGATTCTTACAAATGTCCTCAGAATAAATTTTTAATACTTGTTAATATGGACAGTGCCAATTTGATATATATAATTTACAAAAATTACTGTTCCCTGTATATTATAACTTTTGTATTTCCTGCTTGTTTTCATTATGTTACATATCGTAATATATTATTATTATTTTTACTGTAATTTATAATAAAAATATTAACAACATATTACGATGCGTAACACAATGTCTACTTATTGTTAGTACTTCATATCTATGGAGGTGATGGGCGGAATAAAAGCCTAATTACAAAATCTTGATTTCAATACAAATTAAAATAACCTGCTACTTTTGTGGTATATGTAAAAGAATACAATATTAAAGGAATTTATGTAATATCTTTAAGAAGTTGCATATTACAATACTTCTCTATAACGATCAATATTATATCAAAAATCTACTTGCCGGATAAAGGGCCTCAGTAGAATTGTGTCTTTCCCTGGTGAAAATTACATGCATTTTTTGAGAAGTTACTAAACTGTTATACCAACTTCTCTCTAGTAACTGAGAAGGAAAACTACTTAGGATTCCAATCGGGATATAACGCTTTGTTTGCAGTTACTGTATAAAAGCTGCCTAAAGATGAATCCCTTTATTAAACAGAAACATAACAAATAATGGATAAATTAATTAAATTGATTAACAAGCAAGCCAAGTGCTCATGAAATGGACAAAATAAAACACTATCAAGTTCTTGTCCATTTCCTACTCAGTATTGGCACAACTAATGAGAATACAGTAATATTATACAATAATTGGAAAGGGTTCGGGGGAAAACTGTTTACAATTGTATCAGAGTTTATTCCGACCATCTCCTCAATTATATTATTAAATTCATTATTTTTAGAATTCAAATCTCTCAATTTATAATGACTACAAACAAATGGCTGTATTAATACGGCTACATCTTATTCTCCTTCTCTTCCCCTCTCCATTCTCTCCGACCCTCTCCCCCCTCTCCCCTTCGTCGCTCTTTCTCTCTTTCTGCATTCATCTCTTAATGCAGGTCATAAATACTTATGAGAAAATTATAGGAGATTATAGAAAATCCTCGTGGAAATCTTATCAAAATTTAAGGTAGCATGTAATTTATTTACATAATAAAGCATATATTATAAACATATAAATGTTAAACAATTTAAACTTACACGTAAGAATATCTTAAATGGCTCAAATAGTTAAAAATGCGAAAAATTTTCCTAAACTGTCACTGTGCATTAGAAGTATGTCAATAGTTCGATAGCAGAAAAAATCAAACGTTCGCATAAATTGGTCAAAGGTGTCCACCTATATTAAATTTGTATTATATCGAAAAGAGAATCGATTAAAATTTCGTCAACTAATATCGCACGTTCACGTTAAATGAAACGGTTTTGTATTTACAATGTAATCCGTTGTCGATGACATTAGTCTGTTGAGACATCTCGGAAGAATAACATCGCAGCAATCAGAAACATTCAGTTATGATCTACATTTCCGTTATTTTTATCGTATGAATATCAATTAGGAGTCTGAATTATACTCTAATAGCACAATTTATTTACACAGGGTAAGTATCTAAAAATATGATACATTAATTATTTGCAGAGTGCATGCTGCATAATTTTTTAAATATTGACATTGTGACAATTCTATTTGACTTTAAACTAAACGTTACTTACGTAAGCATATGTCCGTACCTTAATAATGTATTATTAAATGAAATTTTTAGTAAACATTTATATGATAATCATAAGATTTCTTATTAATTAACAGAAAAATAAACATTTTGTATTACACAATCATTTTAACTGAGAAACATTTTTTTAAATAAATAATAATATAAATTTTTTTAGAAAATAACGTTGTAACGATATCTTTAACGTAATCGCAACAGTGCTAAAAATATTACCGAATTAAAAAATGTTTAGTGTTATTCTTAATAATAGATACAATCGTATCTGTACGCGTTTACAAACGTTTTAACTGAGAAACATTTTTTTAAATAAATAATAATATAAATTTTTTAGAAAATAACGTTGTAACGATATCTTTAACGTAATCGCAACAGTGCTAAAAATATTATCGAATTAAAAAATGTTTAGTGTTATTCCCAATAATAGATACAATCGTATCTGTACGCGTTTACGATTACGAAACGAATTTAATAACGTCTCTCTCTCCATCTCTCTCTCTCCCCCCCTCTCACCCCATCTCCCTCCTCCCTCTCTCTCTAACTCTCTTTCTCTCTCTAACACATGCACAATAACAATGTGCATTATTATCATTAGTACTATATTATTTCTTTAAACTTTTCGACAGATATATATATTTAGAACGACAACTAAGGCAACATGAATTTAGCACAGATAAGTAATAGCGTAATAGTTATTCTGACAATAGCTGTTCTTAATAGTGAAGAACAAAACAATTTCAACATGTCGAATTACATACATTTTCCTTATTACGTAATACCAGTGCACTACTGCATACAGCTCGACTACATAAACCCAAATTATGAACCCACTGATAAACTTGATAACATTTGGAAAGAGATGTTTGATTTAAATAATGATTATGACTCATTTCTCTTTCGCGGTAAAACTCGTACAACTATTAATATCCTAGAGTCTACTCACTATATAAGTTTGAATCAACTAAATCTGATAATAAGTCTTGCGAATATAACTTTGACTACAAAGAACGCTATAATTTACGTATTGGATGGATATAAATACAGCAAAAAAACGAACATATTAGGATTTCCTTTAGACTATATGTTACTTCCCGGACTCTACACATTCAAAATACAATTTTTTGGTCATCTAAGAGAAAACCATGAAGACAGTTTCTTTAAAAATGTTTCCAAAGGAAATACCGTAACGTGAGTAAATTATAAATAGTTAAAAAAGAAATATATAACTATACATGATGTGATTTATAATTATTTCTTATTTTTATTCAAAATGTAATTCATGTAATAATTTTTAATGATATTGTTTTAATTCAGTCAAATTATAAAGATTCAATATTGTATTTAAAATATAATAATTATCAAATTGTAATAGATTGTTGATAGCTCCATACATTCAAGAGCGGAATGGAATGAGACAGTTATTTCCTTGTTGGGACCAACCGCAATTAAAGGCCACATTTAACATTTCGATAAAACATCCTCGCTATTATTCAGCTTTATCAAATATGCCGACAAAGTTCATGACCTATGATA
>NW_017298744.1:11739-20107 GCF_001594075.2 Trachymyrmex cornetzi
ACCCATTTTACTGTGTGATATCTTCTTCGGAGACTAAACATCTACTTATAAAACACTTTCATATATTTTTATAAATTTTATTCACAATTGCATCTGCCACATTATACGAATTACATTGTATATAAAGTGTTAGACGTTTGTTGTATTTTATTAAGAAACACGTAAAGCAAAGTCCACATTCCTAACAAAATTAATAAGGAAAGTGTATCTTTAACGATATATTACATTTAATTTAATGTCAAACTGAATATAATAAAATGCAAATTAATTGATCTCATTGTAATTTACCAAATACAGAATTATAAATAATTTATAATATAAAATATCTTAAACATATTATTAAAAACAAAGAAAAGTGTAAAAAAGTGTAACGTTTTATTTAAAAAAAAAACACAAAAATATATAGCATGTTAGAATAATTATAACAATTTTTTTAGGGAAGCCAATCTTATTTGTAATGAAACTTTGGATATAGTTATGGGCAAAATGGAAATCGCACGTTTAATAGCACCTAAAATAGCATATCAATGGTTTAGTAACCTCCTCAGTTCAGATTGGTGGTCTTATTTTTGGTTACACGACGCTCTTGCTGCTATGTTGGGAGAAGAAGCTGTTGCTAAGGTTTTTATATTTATTAATATCGCGATATGAAAGATATATCTCTGTTACGAAAACCATTTTTATTATTTATATTTAACGCATTATTTCTAAACTGAATTATGATATTTGTTAAATGATTTTAATAATAAGGTACAAACTTGCACATATATATAGTGTGTAGTAGAACTCGTTAGCTCAAAATACGGACAAGTCGTTTACCTTAACGTTTATGCATACATATGAAACTTTGTTTTTAGAGCTTCAATAATTCTGAAATTTTGGATTTCTTCATAATTCAGAATCAATACGAATCTCTTCATCTGGATTCTCATTTTAATATGAATCCTGTGGATATCACTAGCTTATCGGACATTAATTCAATTTTCAGGTTTCCTCGTTATATGAAAGGTAAAAATAATTAAATAACCTTTTAGTAAAAATTTATATACGTACGTATATTATAAAAGAAAAGGCAGGAAAGATTAGTTGGAAAAAATTCAGTTACGATGTATTAATATATTTCTCATTATAGCAATAATTGTTTTACGGATGTTCCAAAGTGCTATTACCGATGAAGTGTTTCGAAATAATGTCCATGTATATGTAAGCAGACAGTGAGTGCAGATAATACAAAAATTATTTACATACCTGTACGGTATACATGTGTGTGTGGTTGCAATAAGTATATTTAACAACTCTTATAGACTATTAATGTTTTTAAAATTTTCATAATATTTGCAATATTTTATAATACCTTCGATTCGAATTCATACATTTTTTTTCCAATTTCATTTCTTTATGTCTTTTTAATTTTTTGTCCGTTTATATATTAACTTCATTTTACTTTCGAAAAATAAGCGGCAATATTTTTAAATCTTCAAGTCAGTCTTGGTTACTTCCATCTCTAATATGTGTATGACCTAAAATTGTGTCGTAGAGCTTTATGTGTATTTATAAGTTAAGTTATAACTCTCATTTTTATTTTCAATCAATTATGCTGATCATTAATAATAACTTTTTAAATTTAGGACGTTCAGTTCAATAATATCTTATAATTTTTGGTCCATGAAAGACGAATTAGATGAACCATATAACTGTAATTTACCATCGAATGAGTTCTTAACTTGGATCCAGTACAAACATTATCCTGTTGTAATGTGGGAACAATACAAGCATCGAGAAATTACAAAAACAATATCGCAAAGTTATAACAAAACTTATTACGGGGAGTGGCTGATACCCATAACTTTAAGGGAATTAACATTACTTTTTGACGATTTGAAGACATGTTTAAAACCAAATGTAAATTCTATCGTGTATCCCACAACTGTTCCTTTAAATGAACTTTGGATGGTGAACTTTCAGCAAGCTGGTAAATATACATAAAAAATTCTACACATTGTATGTAATTATGAAATTAATAAGCAATACTTCTGCAAATATTTCCACATTAAGGCGGATAGTCGATGTTCCGCTATATTAAGAAAAATATGCATGATGAGTGTTGTCATTGTATGAAACATAAAAATGCGTGTACCCAAAAACACAATATATATATTATAGATGCAGTAATTTTCAATATATTTCATCATACATACATGTATGAAGTCTCTTTAATGTAAAAAAGAAGATAAAATGAAGAATAGTATTTCTCTCAGTACCAATCTCATAAAATTTATAGTACAGTTCAATAAAATACATTTTTTTTAATGAATAGGGTACTATCGAGTTAAATACGATTCAAGAACCTTGGGCGACATCGTAAAATATTTAAATAACACAGCTGGAGATTATAAGATTATAAGTGTCATCAATCGTGCTAAATTTATTGATGATGCATTTCATTTGATGATTAATCGTCAGCTCGATGTATCTGCATTTTGGAACATCGCGAAACTCTTATCGCAGGAGACAAATTTTATTGTGTGGTATCCAATGATTAAAGTGTTTGAATATATGTCGATTACAATTCCACTTTCCAGAGAAGAAATTAAGTTCATCGATATTATGGTAATGTCCAATAGATGTCATATTTAACAAAGTCTATTAGGTATATCATAAAAAATTTCTAGTTGAAATCACGTTCATCAGAATTTTTTTTGTTAAATTCACTAGTATTCTAATTAAGATAATCGAAATTCTGGTTGGTACAATATATCTGATAAAATCTACTAGAATTACTATTTTTATCAGAATCATTACATTATTCATAACAATTACTTCTATCAATTATAATATCAAATAGATTTCTAGTAAATTTAACTAGAAAATAATAGTTCACCCATATTTCAATTTTCAAAATTATTTCGAACTGATTATTACATCAGAAAGAACGTAGAAAAAGTAATCCCTTTTTGAATTTATTACGATTAATTGTCAGTACTATCTATAATAATGAGCTTCATTACGATCAATGAAACTTGCGTCATTTAGGAGAAATTAAAAAAATTGTTGGAAAAACCTCTGAAAACACTAGGATATGAAGAACATTTGGTGGAAAATGACTTTGTTAAATGTTTAAGACAAGAAATTGTGAAATGGGCATGTATTTTCCAATTCGATGAGTGCGAACAATCAGCTTTTCGTAAATTAATGCAACATCTCGGAAATCCTGAAATAAATCCGTAACATTTTTCTATATTTGCAATATCTGCATAATTTCGTTTTCGCATTAAAATTATGACAAAATTTCGGTTCAAACATATAATTAACGATGATTTTTACATGTGTGACTTCATTATTTTTTTTTTAATCTGTAGTCTTTTACCATGGTGGAAGCACTGGACATATTGCAATGGTTTTGCAGTAGCTTATTCGTATACGTGGTCACACATAAGAGATACATGGTTAAAAGAACGTAATCATACGTTGCTACCCTTCTTGACTTGTTTTAGGAATGCTACTGCAAATACTACTTCTTCATTATTATCGGAGCGTTTCCAAGAGGAAGGGCAACAAGACATTACAAATATTCGTTCGTACATAGACATTTTTCATTCAGTTATTATAAAATATTCTAACACACATGACATACTCGAGATGATACTTAGAAAGCTCGAGATTATGAAACCTGAGTAAGTACATGTTTTATAAATTTACACTTTATTTAACAATAATATATTATATAATAAAACATATATCTGTACGAATTGATTTTATATAGACAAATCAACTTGTTAACAGCGCTGGTTGGTATCATTAACCATGTATATTCTTCCAAATATCTTATGAAGGTAAATAAAATCAATTCAAATTCTCTATACACTTATTAGTTTTCTTTTAGTCAGGTTTCATAACTGTAAGATTAAATTTAATTTCAGTTTTTTACACTTTATCTTTTTCTAATTTTTTAATAACAAAAAGAGCAAACTGAATTGAGAAAAAAGTTTTTTTTATTTATATAACCGCGTTTAAAATTTATGTTAATAACTGACGCATGATATATGCAATATGCCATGTATGTCTCTGACTGCTCTTTCATTTTATGAAAAATGACAATTTATTGCATGCAATATTGTCTATATGGAACGATAATAAATTATTAAACAAATGTAATTACATTTTAAATCATTTTGTGTTTTAGATTCAAGATGATTATTTAAATTTACTTCTCTTTAGAGGTTACATAAATAGATCACAACTTTCGATAATTGAACGTAAGATATCCATCCGATTGTCAGAAATTGTCGCACATACAGGACATTTTCGATTTATATACCGTCTTTAATCTAATTTAAATAACCACGTAATATATATAAGTTTTCTTTTATATTAGCTCGAATCAGTGGGAAATTTCGTAAGCTGATTTTACTTTTGCTGAATATATAGTGTTAATTTTGAATATTTTGTAATATTAATTTTGCATATATTTAGCCTTACACAAATGTTATAATATTGGTTTCATTAAATTTTTACTTACGCCTGTATTTTCCGTATGTTTAGTCTTGCTTCATTTGCACATTATCGATTATTTTTCATTATTATAATACTATCGTACCTGTATTATTTAGCATATCATATAATATTATTATTCGTGTATAGCGCAAAATAATTAATAAATACATCTTAATTATAATGAACTATTACAGTTATTTTATTATCCATGATTCTTACAAATGTTCTCAGAATAAACTTTTAATACTTGTTAATATGGACAGTGCCCAATTTGATATATTCAATTTACAAAAATTACTGTTCCCTGTATATTATAACTTTTGTATTTCGTGTTTATTTTCATTATGTTACATATCGTAATATATTATTATTATTTTTACTATAATTTATAATAAAAATATTAATAACATAGTACGATACGTAACACAATGTCAACTTATTGTTAGTACTTCATATCTATAAAGAAAATGGGCGGAATAAAAGCCTAGTTATAAAACTTGATTTTAATACAAATTAAAATAACTTGCTACGTTTGTATTATACACAAATGAATACAATATTAAAGGAATTTATATAATGTCTATAAGGAGTTACATATTACAATATTTCTTTATTACGATCAATATTACATAAAAAATCTACTTGCCGGATAAAGGGTCTAAGTAGAATTGCGTCTTTCCCCGGTACATATTTCATGCATTTTTTGTGAAGTTACTAAACTGTTATACCAACTTCTGTCTAGTAACTGAGAAGGAAAACTACTTAGGATTCCAATCGGGATATAACGCTTTGTTTGCAGTTACTGTATACAAAAGCTGCCTAAAGATGAATCCCTTTATTAAACAGAAACACGACAAATAACGGATAAATTAATTAAATTGATTAACAAGCAAGCCAACTGCTTATTAAATGGACAAAATGAAACACTATCAAGTTCTTATCCATTTCCTACTCAGTATTGGTACAACTAATGAGAATACAGTAATATTACACAGTAACTGGAAAGGGTTCGGGGGAAAACTGTTTACAATTGTATCAGAGTTTATTCCGCGACCATCTCCTCAATTATATTATTAAAAAACATAATTTTTAGAATTCAAATCTCTCAATTTATAATGACTACTAACATATGGCTGTACTAATACGACTACAGCATGTAGCATGTAATTTATTTACATAATAAAGCATATATTATAAACATATAAATGTTAAATAATTTAAACTTACACGTAAGTATATCTTAAATTGGCTCAAATAGTTAAAAATGCGAAAAATTTTCCTAAACTGTCACTGTGCATTAGAAGTATGTCAATAGTTCGATAGCAGAAAAAATCAAACATTCGCATAAACTGGTCAACGATGTCCACCTATATTAAATTTGTATTATATCGAAAAGAGAATCGATTAAAATTTCGTCAACTCATATCGCATGTTCACGTTAAATGAAACGGTTTTGTATTTACAATGTAATCCGTTGTCGATGACATTAGTCTGTTGAGACATCTCGGAAGAATAACATCGCAATCAGAGACATTCTATTATGATCTACATTTCCTTTACAGTTATTTTTATCGTATGAATATCAATTAGGAGTCTGAATTATACTCTAACAGCACAATTTAATTATACAGGGTAAGTATCTAAAAATATGATACATTAATTATTTGCAGAGGGCATGCTGCATAATTTTTTAAATATTGACATTGTGGCAATTCTATTTGACTTTAAACTAAACGTTACTTACGTAAGCATATGTCCGTACCTTAATAATGTACTATTAAATGAAATTTTTAGTAAACATTTATATGATAATCATAAGATTTCTTATTAATTAACAGAAAAATAAACGTTTTGTATTCACAAACGTTTTAACTGAAAAACATTTATTAAAATAAATAATATAAATTTTTTTAGAAAATAACGTTGCTATATCAATATCTTTAACGTAATCGCAACAGTGCTAAAAATATTACTGAATTAAAAATTGTTTAATGTTATTCTTAATAGTAGATATAATCGTATCTGTACGTTTACAATTACAAAACGAATTTAATAACGCCTCTCTCTCTCTCTCTCTCTCTCTCTAACATCATGTACAATAACAATGCGCATTATTATCATTAGAACTATATTATTTCTTTAAACTTTCCGACAGATATATATATTTAAAACGACAATTGAGGCAACATGAATTTAGCACAGATAAGTAATAGCGTAATACTTATTCTGACAATAGCTGTTCTTAATAGTGAAGAACAAAACAATTTCAACATTACGAATTACGTACGTTTTCCTCATTACGTGTTACCAGTGCACTACTGCATACAGCTCGACTACCTAATTTATAAACACATTGATGATAATCTTGGTAATATTTGGAAAGAGATAGTTGGTTCGAAAAATGAATATGACTCATTTCTCTTTCGCGGTAAAACTAGTACAACCATTAATATCCTACAGTCGACTCACCATATAAGTTTGAATCAAATAAATCTGACATTAATTATTGCGAATATAACTTTGTCTACAAAGAACGCCATAATTTACGTATTGGATAAATACAAATACACCAAAAAAACGAACGTATTAGGATTTCTTTTAGACTATATGTTACTTCCCGGACTCTACACATTCAAAATACAATTTTTTGGTCATCTAATAGAAGACAGTTTCTTTAAAAATGTTTCCAAAGAAAATACCGTAACGTGAGTAAATTATAAATACTTAAAAAAATATACGTATACATGATGTGATTTATAATTATTTCTTATTTTTGTTCAAAATGTAATTCGTACCAATTTTTAATGGTACAGTTTGAATTCAATCAAATTATAAAGATTCATGATTTTATTTAAAATATAATAATTATGAAATTGTAATAGATTGTTGATAGCTCCATACATTCAAGAGCGGAATGGAATGAGACAGTTATTTCCTTGTTGGGACCAACCGCAATTAAAGGCCACATTTAACATTTCGATAAAACATCCTCGCTATTATTCAGCTTTATCAAATATGCCGACAAAGTTCATGACCTATGATAGTTGTACAGATTCATTACGCACATACTTCCATAATACGCCTCCAATGACCACTTTGCAAATTGGACTAGTCATGACTGAGTATCAATCCATTAGAGTTAATAAAAACATTACTTTGTGGTGCGATTGTGATTCAGAAGAACGTCGTCAGAAATTTGAGTTTGCACGGAGAATCATGAACAATATTACATTGCAGTTAAAATCTGAATTTGGTGGGATAAATATTCCAAAAATGGATCACATTGCGATTCCAAATTTTCCACAAGACGGCATATCGAAATGGGGGCTCATATTTCATTCGTAATGCATACATTTCAATATAAAATATGTTAAACGAAAAAATAATTTGCATCTATTCAAACATTTTAAGAAGTTTAAAATTTAATAAATTAGATATTTAATAACTATCATTAACATATACAAGGTGATTCGTATAGAATTTATATTTTAAAATAAATATCGAATAATTTGTAATTGTATTTCTTTTCTAAAATAAATTGTGTTTTTTTCATCAACTGTGCCTAAAAATACCAGAATATTATTATAAGGATATTATCAGTTGCGAGATTTTTCACATTTTTGCAAAATACGCTAGAATAGAAAGTATTAAATATTTCGTATGATATATTGATAATTTAATAATTCTTATTAAATATCTCACACAAAGTATAAAAAAGTTCACGTACAAATAACTATAAAAGAATCTATATGATTAAAAATATATACAGAATATTTAAAAAATAGAAGCAATTAAAAAACGTCTTTACGCTTCCTTAAGTAACCTTGTTAATTATACCGAATCGGAAACCCTTTCCTTATGACCATGATGACAC
>NW_017298744.1:22451-44994 GCF_001594075.2 Trachymyrmex cornetzi
TGTTTAAAACCAAATGTAAATTCTATCGTGTATCCCACAACTTCTCCTTTAAATGAACTTTGGATGGTGAACTTTCAGCAAGCTGGTAAATATACATAAAAAATTCTACACATTGTATGTAATTATGAAATTAATAAGCAATACTTCTGCAAATATTTCCACATTAAGTCGGATAGTCGATGTTCCACTATATTAATGAAAATATGCATGATGAGTTTTCTAATTGTATGAAACATAGGAATGCGTGCACCCAAAAACACAATATATATATTATAGATGCAGTAATTGTCAATATATTTCATCATACATACATGTATGAAGTCTCTTTAATGTAAAAAAGAAGATAAAATGAAGAATAGTATTTCTCTCAGAATCAATCTCATAAAATTTATAGTACAGTTCAATAAAATACATTTTTTTTAATGTATAGGGTACTATCGAGGTAAATACGATTCAAGAACCTTGGGCGACATTGTAAAATATTTAAATAACACAGCTGGAGATTATAATATTATAAGTG
Organism: Trachymyrmex cornetzi; assembly: GCF_001594075.2. Classification (NCBI taxonomy): domain Eukaryota; kingdom Metazoa; phylum Arthropoda; class Insecta; order Hymenoptera; family Formicidae; genus Trachymyrmex; species Trachymyrmex cornetzi. The sequence continues at coordinate 22,972 of NW_017298744.1, forward strand.
TCATCAATCGTGCTAAATTTATTGATGATGCATTTCATTTGATGATTAATCGTCAGCTCGATGTATCTGCATTTTGGAACATCGCGAAACTCTTATCGCAGGAGACAAATTTTATTGTGTGGTATCCAATGATTAAAGTGTTTGAATATATGTCGATTACAATTCCACTTTCCAGAGAAGAAATTAAGTTCATCGATATTATGGTAATGTCCAATAGATGTCATATTTAACAAAGTCTATTAGGTATATCATAAAAAATTTCTAGTTGAAATCACGTTCATCAGAATTTTTTTTGTTAAATTTACTAGAATTCTAAATAAGATAACCGAAATTCTGGTTGGTAGAATATATCTAATAAAATCTACTAGAATTACTATTTTTACTGGAATCATTACATTATTCATAATAATTATTTCTATCAATTATATCAAATAGATTTCTAATAAATTTAACTAGAAAATAATAATTCATCCATTTGCCAATTTTGAAAATCATTTCGAACTCATTATTACAGAGAGAATGTAGAACAATAAATCCCTATTTGAATTCATTACGATTAATTGTCAGTGCTATTTATAATAATGAGTTTTATTACGATCAATGAAAATATAAAATTTGCGTCATTTAGGAGAAATTTAGAAAATTGTTGGAAAAGCCACTGAAGACACTAGGGTATGAAGAACATTTGGTGGAAAATGACTTTGTTAAATGTTTAAGACAAGAAATTGTGAAGTGGGCATGTATCCTCCAAGACGATGAGTGCGAACAATCAGCTCTTCGCAAATTACTGCAACACCTCGAAAATCCTGAAATAAATCCGTAACATTTTTCTATATTTGCAATATCTGCATAATTTTGTTTTCGCATTAAAATTATGACAAAATTTCGGTTCAAACATATAATCAACGATGATTTTTACATGTGTAACTTTATTATTTTTTTTTTAATCTGTAGCCTTTTACCATGGTGGAAGCACTGGACATATTGCAATGGTTTTGCAATAGCTTATTCATTTACGTGGTCACAAATAAGAGATACATGGTTCAAAGCACGTAATCATACGTTGCTACCCTTCTTAACTTGTTTTAGAAGTGCTACTCCAAATACTACTTCTTCATTATTAACGGAGCGTTTCCAAGAGAATGGGCAACAAGACATTACGAATGTTCGTTCGTACATAAACATTTTTCATTCAGTTATTACAAAATATTCTAACACACATGACATACTCGAGATGATATTTAAAAAGCTCGAGATTATGAAACCTGAGTAAGTACATGTTTTATAAATTTACACTTTATTTAACAATAATATATTATATAATAAAACATATATTTGTACAAATTGATTTTATATAGACAAATCAACTTGTTAACAGCGCTGGTTGATATCATTAACCATGTATATTCTTCCAAATATCTTAAGAAGGTAAATAAAATCAATTCAAATTCTCTATACACTTATTAGTTTTCTTTTAGTCAGATTTCATAACTGTAAGATTAATTTTAATTTCAGTTTTTTACACTTTTTATCTTTTTCTAATTTTTTGAATTACAAAAAGAAAAAACTGAACTGAGAAAACAGTTTTTTTTATTTGTATAACCACCTTTAAAATTTATATTAATAACTGATGCATGATGTATGCAGTATGCCATATATGTCTCTGACTGCACTCCTTGTTCTTTCAATTTATGAAAAACGACAATTTATTGCACGCAATATTGTCTATATGGAACGATAATTATTAAACAAATGTAATTACATTTTAAATCATTCTTTGTTTTAGATTCAAGATGATTATATAAATTTACTTCTATTTAGAGGTTACATACATAAATCGCAACTTTCGATAATTGAACGTAAGATATCCATCCGATTGTCAGAAATTGTCGCACATACAGGATATTTTAGATTTATAAACCGTCTTTAATCTAATTTAAATAACTACGTAATATATACTAGTTTTCTTTTATATTAGCTCGAATCAATAGAAAATTACGTAAGCTGATCTTACTGTTGCTGAATATATAGCGTTAATTTTGAATATTTTGTTATATTAATTTTGCTTATATTTAGCCTTACACAAATATTATAATATTGTTTCATTAAATTTTTCCTTACGTCTGTATTTTCCGTACGTTTAGTCTTGATTCACTCGTACATTATTGAATATTTTTCGTTACTATAATACTATCGTACCTATTTAGCATATCATTCAAAGTTATTATTCGTTTATAGCGCAAAATAATTAATAAATATATCTTAATTATAATGAACTATTACGGTTATTTTATTATACATTATTCTTCAAACATCTTTAGAATAAACTTTTAATACTTGTTAATATGAACAGTATCCAATTTGACATTTTCAATTTACTAAAATTACTGTTCCCTGTATATTATACCTTTTGTATTTCCTGTTTAATTTCATTATGTTACATATCGTAATATATTATTATTATTTTTACTATAATTTATAATAAAAACATTAATAACATATTATGATACGTAACACAATGTCTACTTATTGTTAGTGCTTCATATCTATGGAGGGGATGGGCGGAATAAAAGTATAGTTACAAAATCTTGATTTTAATACAAATTAAAATAACTTGCTACGTTTGAATTATACACAAATGAATACAATATTAAAGGAATGTATATAATGTCTATAAGGAGTTACATATTACAGTATTTCTTTATTACGATCAATATTACATAAAAAAATCTACTTGCCGGATAAAGGGTCTAAGTAGAATTGCGTCTTTCCCCGGTACATATTTTATGCATTTTTTGAGAAGTTACTAAACTGTTATACCAACTTCTGTCTAGTAACTCAGAAGGAAAACTACTCAGGATTCCAATCGGGATATAACGCTTTGTTTGCAGTTACTGTATACAAAAGCTGCCTAAAAGATGAATCCATTTATTAAACAGAAACATAACAAATAATGGATATTAAATTGATTAACAAGCAAGCCAACTGCTCATGAAATGGACTGAATAAAACACTATCAAGTTTTTGTCCATTTCCTACTCAGTATTGGCACAACTAATGAGAATACAGTTGTATTAGACAGTAACTGGAAAGGGTTCAGTGGAAAACTGCTTACAATTCTATCAGAGTTTATTCCGCCCATCTCCTCAATTATATTATTAAATTTAAAATTTTCAGAATTCAAATCTCTCAGTTTATAATGACTACAAATATACGGCTGTACTACTTATACGGCTACATCTTATTCCCCCCCTCACGCTCCCTCTCTCTCTCTCTCTCTCTCTCTCTCTCTCTCTCTCTCTCTCTCTGCATTCATCTCTTAATGCAGATAATAAATACTCTTGAGAGAAATATAGGAGATTATTGAAAATCCTCGAAGAAATTTTGCCAATATTTAACTTAGAATTAAATTTATTTACATAATAGAGAATACATTATAAACATATAAATGTTAAACAATTTAAACTTACACGTAAGTACATCTTAAATAGCTCAAATAGTTAAAAATGCAAAAAACTTTCCTAAACTGTCACTATGCATTAGAAGTACGTCAACAGTTCGATAGAAGATAAAATCAAACGTTCGCATAAATTGATCAAAGGTGTCCACACATATTAAATTTGTATTATATCGAAAAGAGAATCGATTAAAATTTCGTCAACTCATATCGCACGTTCACGTTAAATAAAACGGTTTTGTATTTACAATGTACTCCGTTGTCGATGACATTAGTCTGTTGAGACATTTCGGAAGAATAACATCGCAGCAATCAGAAACATTCTATTATGATCTACTAATTCAGTTATTTTTATCATATGAATATCAATTAGGAGTCTAAATTATACTCTAACAGCACAATTTAATTACACAGGGTAAGTATCTAAGAATATGATATATTAATTATTTGCAGAGTACATGCTCCATTATTTTCTAAATATTGACGTTGTAACAATTCTATTTGATTTTTGACTAAACGTTACTTATGTAAGCATATGTACGTTCCTCAATAATGTACTATAAAATGTAATTTTTTGTAAACATTCATATGGTAATTATAAGATTTCTTGATAAAAGATATAAAATTAACAGAAAAATTAACGTTTCGTATTCACAAACCTATTAACTGAAAATGTTTATTAAAGTATATAATGACAAACTGTTTTAAAAAATAACGTTGCTATAACGATATCTTTAACGTAATCGCGACAGTGCTAAAAATATTACCGAATTATATTTAGTGATATTCTTAATAGTGGATGTAATCGTATCTCTCGGTATGTTTACAATTACAAAACGAATTTTATAACGTCTCTCTACCCCCCCCCCTCCCCCTTTTACCCCCCACCCTTCCCCCCCCCCCCCCTCCCACTCTAACAACATGTACAGAGTTATGTGCTTTAATATTATTAGTACTCTATTATTTTCTTAACATTTTTAACAGATATATATATATATATTTAGAACGACAATTGAGGCAACATGAATCTAGCACAGATAAGTAGCAACGTAATACTTAGTCTGACAATAGCTGTTTTTAATAGTAAAGAACTATACAGTTCTACCATTCCAAATGACGTAAATTTATCTGATTACGTGATACCAGTGCATTACTCCATAAAACTCAACTACATAAGCACAAAATTTGATAATTACGACTATTACCTTTGGATACAGATGTTAGATTTAAAACATATTGATTATAGGTCATTTATCTTTAACGGTGAAACTAGTGCAACTATTAATATACTTAAATCCACTGAATATATCAATTTGCATCAATTAAAATTGACAATAAGTATTGAGAATAAAACTTTGACTACAAAGAATGGCGTAATTCACGTATTAAATAAATTTAAAATAACGTATGATACGAACATTTTACAATTTCCTTTTCTTTATAAGCTGCTTCCTGGGCTGTACACATTAAAGTTACAATTTTTTGGTTATCTAAGAGAAAACCATGAAGACAGTTTCTTTGAAACTGTTTTCATAGAAAATACCGTAACGTGAGTAAATGATAAATAGTTAAAAATATACATATACATGATGTGATTTATAATATAATTTCTTTTTATTTTTCTTCAAAATGTATTTTTATATCAATTTTTAATGATACTGTTTGAATTTAATCAAATTGTAAAGATACATTATTGTATCATTACATTTAAAATATAATAATTATTAAATTGTAACAGATTGTTGATAGCTCCACACATTCACGAGCGGAATGGAATGAGACAGTTATTTCCTTGTTGGGACAACCCGCAATTAAAGGCCACGTTTAACATTTCAATAAAACATCCTCGCTATTATTCAGCTTTATCAAATATGCCGACAAAGTACCTGTACTACACTAATTATAGAGATTCACTACGCACATACTTCCATAATACGCCTCCAATGTCCATTTTTCAAATTGCGATAGTCTTGACTGAATATCAAGACTTTAGAGTTAACGAAAACATTACTTTTTGGTGCAAAAGTTGTTCAGAAGAGCCGCCTCTGAAATTTGAGTTTGCACAGAGAATCATAAACAATATTACACTGCATTTAAAATCTGAATTCGGTGGGATAAATATTCCAAAAATGGATCACATTCCAATTCCAAATTTTCGACAAGACGGTATATCGAAATGGGGGCTCATATTTCATACGTAATGTATACATTTAAATATAAAATATGTTAAACGAAAAAATATTTTGAATCAATTAAAAGTTTAAAATTGATTAAATTATATATTTAATAATTATCATTATCATACAACGTGATTTGTATACAATTAATATTTTAAATTAAATATGTAATAGTTGCAATTACATTTCTTCTCTAAAATCAATTGTGTTTTTTTCATCAACTGTGCATAAAAATATCAGAATATGATAATAAGGAAATTAACAGTTACGAGATTTTTCACATTATTCCATGCCAAAATACGCTAGAATAAAGAATTTAATATTTTGTATGCTACATTGATAATATATTATATTAATAATTCCTCTTAAATATCTTAAAATAAATATCATAAAAAAGTTCATGTATAAACAACTAAAAGTATCTATATGTTTAAAAATATATACAGACTGTTTAAAAAATACAAGCAATTAGAAAACGTCTTTATGCTTCCACAAGTAATCTTGATAATTATATCGAATTGGGAAGCTTTTCCTTATGACCTTGATGGCAACCAACGTCAAGGTCAATATTATGAGGAATTTCACCTATTCAGTATATAAACCATAACCCATTTTACTGTGTGATATCTTCTTCCGTACTAAATATTTACATATAAAATATTTTCATATATTTTTATAAATTTTATTCACTATTGCATGTCTCACATTATACGAATTGCCTTGTGATATCAAACGTTAGATGTCAGTTGTACTTCATTATTAAAAAATACGCAAAGCAGAATCCACTTTTCTAAAAAAATTAATAAGAAAAGTAAATATTTAACAAGATATTACACATTTAATGTCAAACTGAATTTAATAAAATACAAACAATTGGATCCTGTTATAATTTACTATATTTAATATTATATATAATATTAAATGTCAAATACTTTATATATATTATTGAAAACAAATTAAATCGGAAAGTGTAAACAAATAATACGTTTTGTATAAAAAGAAAGAAAAAAATTATAGCATGTTAGACCAATTATAATAATTTTTAGGGAAGCCAATCTTATTTATGATGAAGTATTGGATCCAGTTATGCGCAAAATGGAAGTCGCACGTTTAATAGCACCTAAAATAGCATATCAATGGTTTAGTAACTTACTTAGTTCAGCTTGGTGGTCTAATTTTTGGTTACACGACGCTCTTGCTACTATGTTCGGAGAAGAAGCTGTTGCTAAGGTTTTTCCATTTATTAATATCGCAATATGAAAGATATACTGTTATGTATACCATTTTATCTTTTTAAAAATCTATATATTATGTGATGTTCGCGACGATATACACTTAAGTAGGAATAATAATTATATTATGTAAAAATTAAAAAATACTCCTAAAAATCATTTCAATTAAACGTTAAAAAAATATCACAATTTGAATCATATAATGTCACAATTGTGTGAAAACTTATTTTAATAAATGGATTCAAGCGTTATATTTCTAAACCAAATTATAAAAACTGTAAAATAATTTTAATAATAATGCACAAACATTCTCATGTTTTGTATATAGTGTGCAGTAGCACACGGTAGCTCAAAATGTGGACATGTCTTGTACCTTAACGTTTATGCATAATTATAAAACTTTAATTTTAGAGCTTCAATAATTCGGAAATTTTGGATCTCTTCATAATTCAGAATCAATACGAATCTCTTCATCTGGATTCTCATTTTAACATGAATCCTGTGGAAATCACTAACTTATCGGACATTAATTCAATTTTCAGTTTTCCTCGTTACATGAAAGGTGAAAATAATTAAATAATCTTTTAGTAGGAATTTATACATATGTATTGTGTATAATACATATGTATTTAGTAGAAAATTATACATATGTTAGGTGTTAAACTAAATTCCTGCCGTTGCAAGCCTCCAAAATTGATTTGTTCCGAAGGGAAGATGAATGAATACCTTAATCAAAGTAATTTCCTCCATTTTCTACTTTATTACTAATTAATAATACTTTATTAATAATACTTTGATTAATGTATTTCCCTTCGAAACAAATCAATTTTGGAGATGAAAAACGGCACGAGTTAAGTTTAACACCTAATACATTATAAAAGAAAAGGAAGAAAAAGATTAGTTCGAAAAAATTCAATTACGATTTATTAATATGTCTCTTATTGTAGTAATAATTGTTTTACGCATGTTCCAAAATGCTATTACCGATAAAGTGTTTCGAAATAATATCCAGATATATGTAAGCAGACAGTGAGTAAAAATAATATAACAATTAATTACATACCTGTACTATATATATGCTTTAGCGTGTGTTTGTAATAAATATATGTAACAACCCTTTTAGACTTAACGTTTTTAAAAATTGTAATAATATTTGTAATACTTTATAATACTTTCGTTTCTACTGCATACATATTTTTTTTCATTTGTTCATGTCTTTTTTATTTTTTATTCGTTCATATATTAACTTAACTTTACTTACGAAAAATAAGCGGCTATATTTTTAAGTCTTAGAGTCAGTCTAGGCGACTTTCATCTCTAATATATGTGTGACATAAAATTGTGTTGTAGAGTTCTATGTATATTATAAGTTAAGTTATAACTCTCATTTTTATTTTCTATCCATTATGCTGATCATTAACAATAACTTTTTAAATTAAGGTCGTTCAGTTCAAATTTCATGTCTTACAATTTTTGGTTCATTAAAGAAGGATTAGATGAAGTATACTACTGTAATTTACCATCGCATGTGTTCTTAACTTGGATACAGTGCAAACATTATCCTGTTGTAATCTGGGAACAATACAGACGTTCCGAAGTTGTAAAAATAATATCGCAAAGTTATAACAAAACGAGTTACGGGGTATGGGTAACACCCATAACTTTAAAGGAAATATCATTATTTTATGCAGATTTGAAGACATGTTTAAAACCAAATGTTACTTCCATCCGATATCCCACAACTTTTCCTTTAAATGAACTTTGGATGGTGAACTTTCAGCAAGCTGGTAAATAAACATAAAAAATTCTACACATTTTATATAATTATGAAAATAGTAAGAAATACTTCTTTAAATATTTTCACATTAAGTCGGATAGTCGATGTTCCACTACATTAATGAAAACATGCATGATGAGTGTTCTCAATATATGAAACGTAGGAATACGTGTAGCTAAAAACACAAAATGTGTATTATAGATGCAGTAATTTTCAATATATTTCATCATACATGCATGTATGAAGTCTCTTTAATCTAAAAATAAAGATAAAATGAAGAAAAGTATTTCTCTCAGTATCAATCTCGTAAAATTTTTAGTACAGTTCAATAAAATATATTTTTTTTTTAATTAATAGGATACTATCGAGCCAAATATGATTCAAGAACCTGGGACAGCATTGCAAAATATTTAAATGAGACAGATCATAAAATTATAAGTGTCATCAATCGTGCTAAAGTAATTGATGATGCATTTCATTGGATGATGAATCGTAAGCTCTATGTATCTGCATTTTGGAATCTCACAAAATTCTTATCGCAAGAGACAAATTTTGTTGTGTGGTATCCAATGATTAAAGTGTTTGAATATATGTCGATTATAATTCCATTTTCCAAAGAAGAAATTAAGTTCATCGATATTATGGTAATGTTCAATAAATGTTATATTTAACAAAGAGTATTAATATATCAGAAAAAATTTCTAGTTGAAATCACGCACATCAGAAATTTTTGTTAAATTTATTAGAATTATAAATAAGATAATTGAAATTCTGGTTGGCACAGTATATCTGGTAAAATCTACTAAAATTATTATTTTTACCAGAATAATTATATTATTCATAAGAATTAAATCTATCAATTATATGAAGTATATTTCTAGTAAATTTAACTAGAAGATAATAATTCATCCATTTTCCTATTTTCGAAATCATTTCAAACAGATTATTACAGAAAGATTGTAGAAAGATAAATTCCTTTTTGAATTCATTACGGTTAATTGTCAGTGCTATCTATAATAATGAGCTTCATTACGATCAATGAAAATATAATATTTGCGTCATTTAGGAGAAATTTATAAAATTGATGGAAAAGCCACTGAAGACACTAGGGTATGAAGAACATTTGGTGGAAAATGACTTTGTTAAATGTTTAAGACAAGAAATTGTGAAATGGGCATGTATTTTCCAATTCGATGAGTGCGAACAATCAGCTCTTCGTAAATTACAGCAACATCTCGGAAATCCTGAGAAAAATCCGTAATATTTTTCTATAAGTGCAATTGCTTCATAATTTTGTTTTTGTATTTCGAATTATGACAAAATTTCGGTTTAAACATATAATAAACGATGTTTTCACATGTATGATTTTATTCCTTTTTTTTTAATCTGTAGCCTTTTGCCATGGTGGAAACACTGGACATATTGCAATGGTTTAGCAATAGCTCATTCATTTACGTGGTCGCATCTAAAAGATGCATGGTTCAAAGGACGTAATCATACGTTGCTACCATTCTTAACTTGTTTTAAGTATGGTTCCGATACTGCTTCTACATTACTTTTGGAGTTATTCAAACAAAATGAATATCAAGATATTACGAATATTCGTTCATATGTAAATATTTTCCATTCAATTATTATGAAACATTCTAACACATATTACATACTCGAGAAGATACTTACATTTTTCGAAATAATAAAACCTCAGTAAGTACATTTTCTTATTAATGGACATTGTATTTAATAATAATAATATATCATATAATAAAATTAAATTTATACGAATTGATTTTGTGTAGGCAAATCAACATATTAACAGGACTAGTTGATATCATTAACCATGTGTATTCTTATAAAAATCTTATGAAGGTAAATGAATTCAAATTAAGTTCTGTACTTTCATCAGTTTTCTTTTAGCCAGGCTTCATGAGTGTATTAATTTTAATTTCGGTTTTTCACTATTTATCTTTTACTAATTCTTAGAATTACGAAAAAAGCAAAATGAACTGAGATTAAAGTTAATCTTTTATTAGTGTAACCGCTTTGAAAGATTGTATTAATAACTACGTGATGTATGCAATATGGCATATATATCTCTGACTTGCGCTTTGTTCTTTTAATGTATGAAAAACGACAATTTATTGCATGCAATTCTGCCTCTATGAAATGATAATATATTATTCAACAACTGTAATTACATTTTAAAACATTTTTGGTTATAGTTTCAAGATTATATAAAAGAAATTCGACTCATAAATAAATCACAATGTTTGAAAATTGAAAGTAAGATATCAATTCGATTATCAGAAATTGACGCTCATAAAGGACGTTTTGGATTTATAAACTAATTTAAATAATTACTTTTATATTAGGTCGAATTAATGGAAAATAACGTAAGCTGATGCTACTTTTACTGAATATATAGTGTTAGTTTGGAATATTTCGTTATATTAAATTTGCTTATTTTCAGTCTTTACTCAAATGTTAGGATATTGTTTTCATTAAATTCTTAATTACGTCTTTATTTTCTGTATGTTTAGTCCTGTTTCATTTGTACACTACTGGATTATTTTTCGCCATTATCGTACCTGTATTACTTAGCATATCATATAATATTATTATGCGTTTGTAGCACAAAATAGTTAATAAATATATTTTAATTATAATGAACTATTATACAGTTATTTTATTATACATTATTTTTACAAATATCTTTCGGATAAACTTCTAAATATTTGTTAATATGGAAAGTATCCAGTTTGATACTTTCAATTTACATCGTCACGATAATTATTGTTATATGTATATTATATCTTTTGTATTTCCTGTTTATTTGCATTATGTAACATATCGGAATATATCATTAATATATTTATTATAATTTATAATAAAACTATTAATAACACATTACGATATGTAACACAATGTCTACTCAGTACTTCATACCATTTACATTATTAAATTTATAACTTTTAGAATTCTAAACTCTTAATTTATAATAAACAACTAATATACGAGTGTACGACCTATACGAATGCATCTTATTCTCTCTCTCTCTCTCTCTCTCTCTCTCTCTCTCTCTCTCTCTCTCTGTCTGTCTGTCTGTCTGTCTGTCTGTCTGTCTGTCTATCTGTCTGTCTGTTTGTCTGTCTGTCTGTCTGTCTATTTCGGTCTCTGTCTCTGTCTCTGTCTCTGTCTCTCTCTTCCTCCCTCCCCCCCAAACCATCTCATTCAGTCTGTCTGTCTGTCTGTCTATCTCGGTCTCTGTCTCTGTCTCTGTCTCTGTCTCTCTCTTCCTCCCTCCCCCCCAAACCATCTCATTCACACTCTCTATCTTTCTGCATCCATCTCTTAATGCAGATAATAAATACTCATGAAAGAAATATAGGAGATTATTGAAAATCCTCGAAGAAATTTTGCCAATATTTAACTTAGAATTAAATTTATTTACATAATAAAGAATACATTATAAACATATAAATGTTAAACAATTTAAACTTACACGTAAGTACATCTTAAATAGCTCAAATAGTTAAAAATGCAAAAAACTTTCCTAAACTGTCACTATGCATTAGAAGTACGTCAACAGTTCGATAGAAGATAAAATCAAACGTTCGCATAAATTGATCAAAGGTGTCCACACATATTAAATTTGTATTATATCGAAAAGAGAATCGATTAAAATTTCGTCAACTAATATCGCATGATTACATTAAAAGAAACGGTTTTGTATTTACTATGTAATCCGTTGTCGATGACATTAGTCTGTTGAGACATTTCGGAAGAATAACATCGCAGCAATCAGAAACATTCTATTATGATCTACTAATTCCGTTATTTTTATCATATGAATATCAATTAGGAGTCTGAATTATACTCTAACAGCACAATTTAATTACACAGGGTAAGTATCTAAAAATATGATATATTAATTATTTGCAGAGTACATGCTCCATTATTTTCTAAATATTGACGTTGTAACAATTCTATTTGACTTTTTACTAAACGTTACTTACATAAACATATATACGTACCTTAATAATGTACTATTAAATATAATTTTTTGTAAACATTTATAAAATAATTATAGGATTTCTTATTAATTAACAGAAAAATAAACTTTCCGTATTAACTGAAAAACTTTAATTAAAATAAATATTAATATAAAAATTTTTTAGAAAAAATAACGTTGCTGTAACGATGTCTTTATAACGTAATTGCAACAATGCTAGAAACATTATTGAATTAAAAAATATTTACTGTTATTCTTATTAGTAGATGTAATCGTACCTATTTGTTTACAATTACAAAATAAATTTAATAACGTCTTTCTCCCTCTCACTCTCTCTTTCTCTCTCTCTCTTTCTCTCCCTCCCTCTCTCTCCCTCTCTCTCTAAGAGCATGTACAATAACAATGTGCATTATTTTATCATTGGTACTATATTATTTCTTTAAACTTTCCGACAGATATGTATATTTAGAACGACAATTGAGCCAACATGAAGTTAGAACAGATAAGTAATAATGTAATACTTATTCTGATAATAGCTATTCTTAATAGTGAAGAACAAAACAATTTCACCATTGAGAACTACATTCATTTTCCTTATTACGTGATACCAGTGCACTACTGCACAGAGCTCGACCACATAAACCCAAATTATGAACACACTGATAAACTTGATAACATTTGGAAAGAGATGTTTGGTTTAAAAAATGAATATGACTCATTTTTCTTTCGCGGTAAAACTGCTGCAACTATTAATATCCTACAGTCGACTCACTATATAAGTTTGAATCAACTAAAGCTGATAATAAGTCTTGCGAATATAACTTTGACTACAAAGAACGCCATAATTTACGTATTGAACAAATACAGCATAAAAACGAACATATTAGGATTTCCTTTAGACTATATGTTACTTCCCGGACTCTACACATTCAAAATACAATTTTTTGGTAATCTAATAGAAGACAATTTCTTTAAAAATGTTTCCAAAGAAAATACCGTAACGTGAGTAAATTATAAATACTTAAAAAAATATACTTATACATGATGTGATTTATAATTATTTCTTATTTTTATTCAAAATGTAATTCATACCAATTTTTAATGATATTGTTTGTATTCAATCAAATTATAAACATTCATTATTGTATTTAAAATATAATAATTATCAAATTCTAATAGATTGTTGATAGCCCCATACATTCAAGAACGGAATGGAATGAGACAGTTATTTCCTTGTTGGGACCGACCGAAATTAAAGGCCACGTTTAACATTTCAATAAAACATCCTCGCTATTATTCAGCTTTATCAAATATGCCGACAAAGTTCATGACCTATGATAGTTATAAAGATACATTACGCACATACTTCTATATTACGCCTCCAATGACCACTTTCCAAATTGGAATAGTCATGACTGAGTATCAATCCATTAGAGTTAATAAAAACATTACTTTGTGGTGCGATTGTGATTCAAAAGAACGTCGTCAGAAATTTGAGTTTGCAAAAAGAGTCATGAACAATATTACATTGCAGTTAAAATCTGAACTTGGTGGGATAAATATTCCAAAAATGGATCACATTGTGATTCCAAATTTTCTACAAGACGGCATATCGAAATGGGGGCTCATATTTCATTCGTAATGCATACATTTAAATATAAAATATGTTAACCGAAAAAATAATTTGCATCTATTCAAACATTTAAAAGTTTAAAATTGAATAAATTATATATTTAACAACTATCATTATCATACAAGGTGATTCGTTTAGAACTTATATTTTAAAATAAATATCGAATAATTGTAATTTTATTTCTTCTCTAAAATCAATTGCCTTTTTTCATCAACTGTGCGTAAAAATACCAGAATATGATTAGAAGGAAATTATCAGTTGCGAGATTTTTCACATTATTCCAAAATACGCTAGAATAGAAAGTATTAAATATTTCGTATGATGTATTGATATTTTAATAATTCCTAAATATCTCAAAGTATAAAAAAGTTCATGTATAAATAACTAAAAGAATCTATATGATTAAAAATATATACAGGCTATTTAAAAAGTAGAAGCACTTAAAAAACGTCTTTACGCTTCCTTAAGTAACCCTGTTAATTATATCGAATCGGAGAGCCTTTCCTTATGACCTTGATGGCACCAAATGTCAGAGTCAAGTTTTGGGCGGGTTTACCTATTTAGTATATTTACCGTTACCCATTTTACTGTGTGATATATTCTTCGGAGACTAAACATCTACTTATAAAACACTTTTATATATTTTTATAAATTTTATTCACAATTGCATCTGTCACATTATACGAATTACATTGTATATCAAGTGTTAGACATTTGTTGTACTTTATTAAGAAACACGAAAAGCAAAATCCACATTCCTAACAAAATTAATAAGGAAAGTGTATCTTTAACGAGATATTACATTCAACATTTAATGTCAAACTGAATATAATAAAATGCAAATAATTTTATCCCATTGTAAATTACCATATGTACATAATTATAAATAATTTATAATATCAAATATTTTATACACATTATTAAAAACAAAGGAAAGTGTTAAAAAAGTGTTACGTTTTATTTAAAAAAAAAACCATTAAAATGTTAGATTAATTATAACACTTTTTTTAGGGAAGCCAATCTTATTTATGATGAAACATTGGATCCAGTTATACGCAAAATGGAAGTCGCACGTTTAATAGCACCTAAAATAGCATATCAATGGTTTAGTAACCTCCTCACTTCAGATGATTGGTTACACAATTATTTTTGGTTACACAATGCTCTTGCTACTATGTTCGGAGAAGAAGCTGTTGCTAAGGTTTTTATATTTATTAATATCGCGATATGAAAGATATATCTCTGTTACGAATACCATTTTTATATTTGAAACTTAGATCCGACTGCAAGATCATATCATTTTTAAAGTCTATTTATTATCTGAAATTTGCGAAGATATACTTTTAAGTAGGAATAATAAAATTATATAAAAATTTTTGTAAAAAACCTCCCAGAAACGTTTTCAATTAAATGTTAAAAAAATATCATAATTTAGATCATATAATGTCACAATTGTCTGAAAATTTATTTTAATAATTGGATTCACGCGTTTTTCTAAACTGAATTATGATAATTGTAAAATGATTTTAATAATAAGGTACAAACATGCACATATATATAGTGTGGAGTAGTACTCGTTAGCTCAAAATGCGGACATGTATTTTACCTTAACGTTTATGCATAGATATGAAACTTTGTTTTTAGAGCTTCAATAATTCTGAAATTTTGGATCTCTTCATAATTCAGAATCAATACGAATCTCTTCATCTGGATTCTCATTTTAATATGAATCCTGTGGAAAACATTAGCTTGTCGGACATTGATTCAATTTTAAGTTTTCCTCGTTATATGAAAGGTGAAAATAATAACATTTTAGTAGAAATTTATACATATGTATATTATAAAAGAAAAGGCAGGAAAAGATTAGTGGGAAAAAATTCATTTACGATGTATTAATATATCTCTTATTATAGCATTAATTGTTTTACGAATGTTCCAAAGTGCTATTACCGATGAAGTATTTCGAAATAATGTCCATGTATATGTAAGCAGACAGTGAGTGAAGATAGTACAAAAATTAATTTCATACCTGTACGATATACATGCGTGTGTGTGTGTGTGTGTGTGTTTGTGATAAATATATATAACAACTCTTATAGATTATTAATGTTTTAAACATTTTCATAATATTTGCAATATTTTATAATACCTTCGTTTCGAATTCGTCCATTTTTTTTCCAATTTCGTTTGTTTATGTCTTTTTAATTATTTGTCCGTTTACATATTAACTTAATTTTACTTTAAAAAAATAAGCGGCTATATTTTTAAGTCTTAGAGTCAGTCTAGGCGACTTTCATCTCTAATATGTGTGTGACATGAAATTGTGTTGTAGAGTTCTATATTATAAGTTAAGTTATAACTCTTATTTTTATTTTCCATCCGTTATGCTGATCATTAACAATAATTTTTTAAATTTAGGACGTTCAGTTCAATAATATCTTATAATTTTTGGTCTATGAAAGAAGAATTAGATGAAGCATATAACTGTAATTTACCATCGAATGAGTTCTTAACTTGGATTAAGTACAAACATTATCCTGTTGTAATCTGGGAACAATACGTACATTCCCGAGTTACAAAAAGAATATCGCAACGTTATAATACAACGAGTTATGGGAAGTGGCTGATACCCATAGATTTAACGGAAATATCATCATTAAATGAAAATATGTGGAAAATATGTTTAAAACCAAATATTGATTCTTCCGAGTTTCCCATAATCACTTCTTTAAATGAAGTTTGGATGGTAAACTTTCAGCAAGCAGGTAAATACACATAAAAAATTCAACAATTTTTATGTAATTATGAAAATAGTAAGAAATACTTCTGCAAATATTTCCACATTAAGTCGGATAGTCGATGTTCCACTATAATAATAAAAATGTGCATGATGAGTGTTCTCATTATATGAAACGTAGGAATGCATGTACCCAAAACACAGTATGTCTATTATAGATACAGTAATTTTCAGTATATTTCATTGTACAAGTATGTATTAAGTCTCTTTAATCTAAAAAAGAAGATGAAACGAAGAAAAGTATTTCTCTCAGTATCAATCTCGTAAAATATGTAGTACATTTCTATAAAATACTTTTCTTGTTAATGAATAGGATACTATCGAGCCAAATATGATTCAGTAACCTGGGGCATCATTGCAAAACATTTAAATGATACAGCTGGACATTATGAGGATATAAGTGTCATCAACCGTGCTAAAATCATCGATGACGCGTTTCATTTAATGATGAATCGTCAGCTAAATGTATCAGAATTTTGGAATCTTACGCAATTCTTATCACAAGAGACAAATTTTTTAGTGTGGTATCCGATGATTAAAGTGTTTGAATATACGTCGATTACAATTCCACTTTCCAAAGTAGAAATTAGGTTCATCGATATTATGGTAATGTCCAACAAATATTATATTTAACAAAAACTATTAGATATATTATAAGAAATGTCTAGTTGAAATTACGTGTATCAGAAGTTTTTGTTATATTTATTAGAATTCTGAGATAATCGAAATTCTGATTGGTACAATATATCTGGTAAAATCTACTAGAATTATTATTTTTATCGGAATCACATTACATTATTCATAACAATTATATCAAATAGATTTCTAGTTAATTTAACTAGAAGATAATAATTCATCCATTTTCCAATTTTCAAAATTATTTCGAACTGATTATTACATCAGAAAGAATGTAAAAAAAGGAATCCCTTTTTGAATTCATTACGATTAATTGTCAGTGCTATCTATAATTATGAGCTTCATTGTGATCAATGAAAATATAAAATTTGCGTCATTTAGGTGAAATTTAGAACATTGTTGGAGAAGCCACTGAAGACACTAGGATATGAAGAACATCTGATAGAAAATGACTTTACTAAATGTTTAAGACAAGAAATTGTGAAATGGGCATGTATTTTCCAATACGATGAGTGCGAACAATCAGCTCTTCGTAAATTACAGCAACATCTCGAAAATCCTGAAATAAATCCGTAATATTTTTCTATAAGTGCAATAGCTTCATAATTTCGTTTTTGTATTTCGAATTATGACAAAATTCCGGTTCAATCGTATAATAAACGATGTTTTCATATGCATAATTTTATTCTTTTTTTTTGAAATTGTAGCCTTTTGCCATGGTGGAAACACTGGACATATTGCAACGGTTTTGCAACAGCTTATTCGTTTACATATTCACATGTGAAAGATATATCGTTAAAACGACGTAATCATACGTTGCTACCATTCTTAACTTGTTTTAAATATGGTCCTGATGCCGTCTCTTCATTACTTTTGGAGCTATTCAAACAACAAGATATTATGAGTATTCGTTCATATATAAACATTTTTCATTTAATTATTATGAAACATTCCAACACTATACTCGAATGGATACTTGAAAATATAGAGATTATCAAACCTGCGTAAGTACATTTTTTTTATAAATGAACATTGTGCTTAACAATATTACTATATTATATAATAAAATATAATTTTGTACGAATTGATTTTACGTAGACAAATCAACATATTAACAGCGCTAGTTGATATCATTAACCATGTGTATTCTTACGAAAATCTTATAAAGGTAAATAAATTCAAATCAAATTCTCTACATTTATCAGTTTTCTTTTAGCCAGGCTTCATCAGTGTATGATTAATTTTAATTGAGGTTTTTACTGTTTATCTTTTTCTAATTCTTAGAATTGCAAAAAAAGCAAATGAACGGAGAATAAAATTAATTTTTCGTTAGTGTAACCGCTATGAAAACTTATATTAATATCTGCATGACATATTCAACATGGTATATATGTCTTTGACTACTTGCGTTTTGTTCTTTCATGAAAAACGATAATTTATTATATGCAATTCTGTATGGAACGATAATAAATTAATCAAAAAATACGATTAAATTTAAAACATTTTTTGTTTTAGATTCAAACTTATATAAACAAATTTCTCTCCTTAAGTAAATTACAAATTCGAAAATTGAAAAATGAACATGGAAAAGTCTACTTAAATAGATCACAAATTTCAATAATTGAAAATAAGATATGGAAAAGATTGTCAGAAAATGTCGCTCATTTAAAACATTTTCGATTTATATATTCGTTAATCGAATTTAAATGACTACGTAATATAAGTTTTTTTTTATATTAGCTCGAATCGGTGGAAAATAACGTTAACTAATGCTACTGTTACTGAATATATAGTGTTAATTTTGAATATTTTGTTATATTAATTTTGCTTATATTTAGTCATTACACAAATGTTATAATATTGTTTTCATTAAATTTTTATTTACGTCTGTATTTCTGTATGTTTAGTCTTGCTTCATTTGTTCATCATTGATTATTTTTCGCCATTATAATACTATCGTACCTGTATTATTTAGTATATCATATAATATTATTATTCGTTTATAGCGCAAAATAATTGTTAAATATATTTTAATTATAATGAACTATTATACGGTTATTTTATTATACATTAGTCTTACATATATCCTTAGAATAAACCTTCTAAAACCTATTAATATATAGATCGTATCCAGTTTGATATTTTCAATTTACATGATCACGAAAATTACTATTGTCTGTTCTAGTATATCCTTTGTATTTCCTGTTTATTTGCATTATGTTACATATCGTAATATATTATTAATATTTGTACTATAATTTATAATAAAAGTAATAATAACATATTACAATACGTAACACAGTGTCTACTTATTGTTGGTATTTTATTTCAATTATATTATGCGTGTGAAAGTTATAAATATCAATATTAAAATCTCTTAATTTGTAATAAACTACTAATATACAGCCATGCTACTTAAACGGCTACATCTTATTTTCTCTCTCTCTCTCTCCCCCCCCCCTCTCTCTCTGCACCCATCTCTTAATGCAGATCATGCAAATACTCATGAGAAATATATAGGAGATTTTTGAAAATCCTCGAGGAAATCTTATCAATATTTAACATAGGATTTAATTTATTCACATGACAAAGAATACACACATACTATAAACCTATTAAGAGGATGCTGGAATGTCCTGTTTTACCAATAAAGTATGATTAATTTTCCTCGACTCGTTTTTCTTAATTGCACTTACGGATTGAAAAGTCCTTCTCCACAATTAAAGTATCGACAACAACACTGGCTGCAAACTACAATTTAATACGAAAAATGAAAGAAAATTTAAAACTTACAGTTTTGTTATCGGCTTCTGTAGTCGACACATCACAATGCGGGCATTCATTTATGCAGCGGTTAGCGCAGAAGTATTGCTTTATCCTTGTTGTTCACCGAGTGTTGAACAAAGATTAAATGAAACTCACTGCGCTAACTGCTGCATAAACGAATGCACGCAATATGTGCTGCATACAAAAGTTTCGGATTTTACTCGTTTAAAATAAGTAGCTTGCAGCTTACAGAAAACCTCGAAAAATAATACTGTGCCTGTAAAAATGAGCTAGGAGCTTTAGTATAAGAGGAAAGAATCGACAAAAATTTCGTTCGTATGCTACGAATAAAGTTGACGTGAAGCCATGAAACGGAGCACTATTTTAATTGATCTCTTTCTAAGAGATGGCGTTGCAATATGTTAGATAAGAACAGATGAATGCGTTTGAGTGAGACACAACGATATATAGATAGATATATTTATTTTGTTCCCCTCGGGGTTATAATTCACAATTTACAATTACCACTCACAATTTTCTTACATCTAATCTTACATTCTATCCTTATGCACAATTTCTTCACCTCTAGATAACTTTATTCAAGAGATATTTCCCAGAATACAATGGAGATATCTCCTGGATAAGGTTATCCGCAACTTATCTGGAAGTGAAGAAATTGGGCATTAGTCTACCTTAAAACTAACTTACAACTATCTTATACGACTGATCCCTACTCACTCTCTTTCCCTCTCCCTCTCCCTCCCCTCCCTCTCTCTCTCTCTCTCCGCTCGGACCTCTGTCTTATCCATGTTTCCGCTGTCTTATCCATGCATATTTGTGGACCCTTCAATCTTTACTATCTTTACATTTAACATACCTTCCCCACAGCGCCTCCCACCCCTCTCATTTAATCTCATTCTCTCATTCATTCCTCCCTCCCTCTCTCACCCCCTCATCCTCTCCCTCCCTCCTTTCTCCTTTGCATTCCCCCCCTCAATCATTCTTATCCTCTCCTATGCCCCCTTCCTTCCTCATCCTCTTCCTTTCCTCCTCAACTTCCCTCATCCATCCCTCCCCCTCCCCTTCTACCCCCAGTATCCTCCCCACCACTTCTTGCCAGCTCCCTCCTTCTCCCATTTTTCAATCCCTCCCATATATGCTCCCATGTTTCCCACTCACTCCCACATCACAACGATATATAATAATTATAAGAAATGAATGAAAGAGATATCACTATTATCGAATTTGGAATTCAAAAAAGTTTGTACTATCGACCTTGATTAACTTCGACCGTGACTCTAGCATTCCCTTAAACAATTTAAACTTACACATAAGTACATCTTAAATGTCTCAAATAGGTAAAAATGCGATAACACTTTCCTAAAATGTCATTATGCATTATAAGTACGTCAAAAAACAAATACATATTAAATTATTATTAAAACTGCGTACACAAATACCCAGATAGACAAATACCTCCACGGTATTAGTACGGTGAGCGTACGGCGTACTATGCGTGCCGATATCGTACCTGTCAGG
>NW_017298744.1:46655-58291 GCF_001594075.2 Trachymyrmex cornetzi
AAAATGAAAATAACACCGCGAGCCGCTTTTCGCGGATACCCCGCGTCCGCGGTCCTGCTCGCTGTCCTCGTCTGGTGCCACTGCGTGTGCTCGATCGCACACGCGAGATCGCACCGCTTGAAAACGACGTCCAACGGCACCGAACTCGTCGTCGACTGCGAGCTGGTCAGGCCGTTCTTCAGCACCAAGAACATCACGCTCGAGCCGGCCGCCGCCGACTTTCCGAGGAGTAAGTCGATCTTTCGTATGATTTAAGCCTTCGACACGATTGAAAAGCACAGGCAACGGAGAATAACAGATTTCAAGCTAATAGAAACTGTAAGTATATCAGAATACACAGATGGGTTGAAAGCTGTTATTTCCTGTTCTTATTGCCTGTGCTCTTCATTGTGTTCAAGGCTTTAAACGTGAGACAATTGAAAAGCACAGGCAACAAGGAATAACAGATTTCAGGCTTTTATCTGCTGTCGTCCGACTGACGAAAGAGAAGAAAAATACAAAACAAAGTTAAAGGGCTGTGAGCCAAGCTGGATTTTAGTACTAGTTAAGTAATATCATTAAATTACAAAGCACGTGATGGAAATGTTACAATATAAAATATAAACGATAATAAGTTAGAAGCAAACGTCTATTATAAAATCTGACAAACGTTCAATTATACATAATACTTTGTTTTTGTTAACAATAGTTCTTTAGATCCAGTTATTAGGTCTAAAAAATTATTGTAAAGAAAATTGTTGCGGAAATTTGTTCATCCTCGGTGTTGTATAAGATAAAGATAAAAAATGCAGTATATTATGATTAAAAAAAAAAACTCCATGTCATCGTACATTAATTCTTTGTGTTAAATGCACCATCGAAGGAATCTTTGCGAGACACGCGCATCGGAGAGCTGCTGTCGGATAGTAACGTCAAAATCAGGTGATTCTGACATTTCTGTCAGATGGACGTGCTAAGCATTGTGCTCAGAAAAAAAAACAGAGGAAAAAAAAAGGTAGATGTCTCGAGAGAGGGAGATAAGTCGAACAAATTTGGAGCAAATTGATTAAATAACGTCCATTTTTATTAATGTAATTTAATCTCGATTTACTTTATTTTTGATTCTTCAAACCAGAAATAGATAGAAAGCAAATTATTAAATGGAGATTAAAGTTGACCTACATTAGTAGAAATGAATATAAGAGTGAGAATGTTCTAATTAGAATAATTTATATGTACGATAATTTTATATAAACGTATAATTTAATATATTGTAATATATTATATATCTCTACATTTAGACCGGAAGTTTGGAAACATTTTTAAAAAATTGACATTTCTGTAATTACTTAGTTAAATATTCATAACAATGTATTTCTTAAACAATAATTTTTCAGGTTCAAAGGATCTAATAAATTATTGTTAAAAACACATCATGTTGTGAATATCTGAATAAACAATCTCAGAAATGTGAATTTTTTTAAAAGTATTTCGAAACTTTTAGCTTAAAAGGTACATACGGGTATATATTTATATATAATGTAATATAATATTATATAAATATGATAATATTAATTGAGACCGTCGACGTTCAGCCGAATTTAATGTAATTTAATTAATTGATATTTGCCGGAGCGAAAGCGACCGCGAGTTTCGCAAAGTACATTTCTTTCTAGTGTTGGAGTTCGACGTTAAATTTAGGTATCGCAAAAACGTCGTGTTTACTTCAAGTTGGAACACGTCTAATAACTCGCGACCGCTGCGAGTATTAGCGTAATAATTTCTATTAATTAGACAGTAATTGCACCAATAATGTCATTGGCATTGTTAGTTACCAATATTATAACTATTATATTCGATACTAACAATATCCATGGCTATTTTAAAGGATTATCAAAATTGTTGATGTTACACGTTTAATTAATATTCGATATTTGATATCATTAATATTAATATTGTTATCACATTCAATATGCAGTCATAATATGCCGCCATCGATATTTCACGTCGAAAGGTATGATTTCTGCGTGCATAAATTTGCACGCGTTTTGCATGCTAATTAATTCCATTCTCATCTTAGACGCGCAAGTTGCAGATTTTCTCGAAAGATCGACAAGTGTTGCTCAAATTAATGAGTATTGCATCGCTAATTATTTGAGATTAATCAAGAAAATTATCACAATTATTTATCTAAAAAGCATCGTAGTTAAATATTTTGAAAAAAAAATCATAGTTTTGCGTTAAAAAATTCTGATTTATATTTCTCGGAATTCAATCAACGAGCTGGATACTCACCTAGATATCGCGACACACGTTTGTCGATCTGATTTTTCTTCGGGAACCACCTCAAGGTGTGGGATTCGATACAGAATTTATTATAAAAGCCTCGCGGAATTGAGATCGCAAATATTTGCGTAATTGAATTTGGATACTCCTCGAATAAATTTGAATACGAAGACTTTCCGAAGATCGCTGTCATATCGATTTAAATCCTGCATGACTGATTCCGTAGAGAAGGAAGATTTCGTAAAAGAGAAGTTTGACGCGCACAACAACTTCTAGTGTGACAAAATCAATCCGTAGTCATTCGCATCGGCATATCGCTCGTATCGCGACGCGTCCATTTTTTTCCTCACCGATTTTTTTTACCGTTCCCTATCTACTTCCTTGTTGATCTCGTAAATTATGACGTTTCTCAGAACTTTGGAATTAATCCTATTGGCTAACGCGACTCCGACGCAGCTCATAGGTATTGCATAACACGCTTCTTTTTCCATCAATCTCGCGAGTTATTCGTTTACGAAACGTAGCGACTTATTTTTAACAGCCTAAAAAAATAAGAGAAATATATTATAAATCTCGATAAGTGACGGTAACATTCTATTTCTCAGAGAGAAAATTAACGTTCTCCACGAGTAATTATATATGTACATATCCAATTACACGTAAATTAATGTCACATAAGTGTTATACACTTTTCTTTATCTTGTCTTTATACTTTCATTTGTGAATTGACTCGTGTCAACCTGTTTCTCGATTAAACTATTTATTCTTTTCATCTTTTTTATTTCTACGGGATACATTCTAAATATTCCTTTATTTTAACAATTGATATCAATAATCAGTCAATCCGGTCACGACTAATTTTTACATTTAATTATATTCTAGCTAATTATGTAAAATTATATATGTATACAATCTTACAACTTTAGATTAATAAGATAACGTAAAATTTTACACGTGTCTCTTGAAATACCTCCATTTTTCATGCTTTATATATTCCATTGTGAATTGACTCATAATTAGCTTCGTAATTACCCTTCCGACTAAACTATTAGCTCTCTCCATCAAATTTGTATATTTTTTAAAATATACCGAATATTTTTTAAATATATCAAATTTATTTTAACAATCGACACCACTAATCAGTTGATTCATCCACGCTCATTACAATTTTTATATTTATTTCTACATTCCATATTTATTTACAATTGCACTGAAAAAAATTTCTGGTAGAAGATGGACGAATCTAATTAGATTTATTAGAATTTTATAGTTGTGATAACCGAAATTATGGTTGATATAATATTTTTGATAAAATTTATTAGAATTCTTATTTTTACCAGAATAATTATATCAATCAGAATTCCAGTAGATTTAACTAGAAAATTCTGATTCATATTCATTTTCCACCAAAGTACCATTTTTATATTTAATCCAACCAGATCATTTTTCTCTAGTGCAGCTATTCTTTTTTTTTTTTTACTTTTCACATTCGCCTTCGCGTTTAATTGCCGATTTCTGTATTCATCCGTACTTTTATTTCGCGCTGTACCCGTATATTTTTAAATTCGATGCAGCGTTCGGTCGTGAAACCGGTTCGCTCGCAGGCAAAGAGGAATGCACGTCACCGAGGGATTTCGATCGTTCGCGACGCCGCGGCCGCGTATTTTCTGATCTCGGTCGAAATTATCGCGCGGAAGCGTTATTATTGCCGTACACGAATATTAATGTAACGCACTGTATTCATCGGCCCGTATTTAATATACGAATGTAGCGAGCGCGTTGAATTGAAATAGCTATTTGAATTTTTTGTGAATTTTATTTCCTAAGTTCTCACATGGCGTGAGTTAAAAAAATCCTTTCGGTAAAGTAAGAGTACAATTTTTTTTCGTGATCGTTCGTTTTATTTCTACATTTTTAACTGTATTTTTCTTTAAAGTTAAAATTATCATAATAATGTTGCTACACTCAAGGAAAAATTCGCACATTTTGATAAAGCTAATAAAATCCTTTCCAACATTGTTACGAAATCGCTGTCAGTTCTGCTTCAATCATTTAAAAACTAATTCAGACTATTTAGAGTTGTTGATTCAACTCTAATCCAACCCTGGATTAGTCACAACTTTGAATTAGTTTTTAAATGATTGAAACAGAACTGACAGCCGAGTTTGTAACGAGTGAATAAAGAGTTTATTAACTTTATTTTAACGTACCAATTTTTCCTTGACTGTAATATCATTATTCATAATTTTTGATTTTTATGAAGAAAAATATATAAGAAAATGTAGAAATAAAACGATCGCCAAACGGTCGTGGAAAAATGAAAATTGTATCCTCCTTTCTAGTGTATTTTCACGAAGATTAGGAATAATCTCGAGAATTGTGGCTCAGATTAAGCATGAAAATGGAAGAATCATCGATAATTTCCATATGAGAGAGAGAGAGAGAGAGAGTTGTCCTTTCTTTTCGGAATTTTGCTTATTATATTTTTCGTTTTTAATATCAGTTTTTAATATAGTTTTGGATATTTTTTGTAATTGTTGGAGTTATTTTTTAAATGCGTGCGAATAATCTTACGCTACTTCGTAGTTCATTATTTCATTAATCAAATGGAATTCAGAAAATAAAGTGTCGAAAGCTGTCATTTGAGTATTGATGCTCTTTTTCGAAAAAAAAAAAAAAAAAACGGAATCGCAAATAATGCGCAGTTAATACCCGATACATCGGATATCCGCACGAAATGTTACGAGCGTGAAATTGCGCGTAGAAAGATGAAAACCCCGATTAATTCGATAAAATGAAATTCTGCGTGTGCGATAAAACAATTCGATATAATAGAATTCCCGTTTGGTCGGATTACAGGGATTCCCGCGACTCGGATTTCATTTACATCGTTCTTTTTCGATATAGAGACCGTGATTTTCGCAAATAGGTCAGATTACCGAACTCTTATATCACCGGGCTTATGCAGTTTATGCAATTTAACCGCGCGGCTCTCTGAGCTGGGGCTCTACCCCTCGTGGCCCAATTCGATTTAACTTCGGTTCGAACGAAAAGGGGAAGAGTGCACTTCTGTCGGCTTTAATGGGTGACGTTGCTAGGTAATAAAGTGAAATATTTCTTCTTTCCAGCGACATGCGGCGGCAAGTGCTGCGGCGAAGAGATGGAGAAGCGTCTGAAGCAACAAGCCCGTGTGGACTTCCACAATCTGATCCATCATCACAGTAGAAGTCTGCAAGGCCTCCTCGCCACCACCGCTGACGCTCTCAGAGGTAGGATATTCTCCACCTCTTAGAACTGCATTCTAACGCGTTCGCTGCCTTATTGAATACTTTCAACGGATATATAAGCGTATACGCTTAATATTAATATTTGTGATAACGTGGAAAGTTGCGCTCGGTTTATGCTTATGAAAGTGCTCGATTTTGATAAGAAAACTTCAAAATCGAGTTTAAAATTATTTTTATTTATCTCAATTTTCGTCATTGAAAAATTCAAGTATTTTAATTGATTATTTAACTGGAAAAATAATCCGATTATTAAATCTCTCTATTAAAAATGATTTGGTAAATAATAATATTATTAATAAATAATATAATAAATAATTTAGTTAATACATAATGTAGTTATACACTGAAAGAAAAGATTGGCTGCTGCAGCAAATTAGGCGATGAAATAAATATGACATAACAGTTTTAATTGGCTGCAACCAATTTTTTGATTGCTGCAGCCAATTAAAAATGCTATGCCATATTTAACCATCTAATTTGCAACAGCGACCAATCTTTTCTTTCAGTGTAATGCAGTTAATTTATTTAATTAGAATCAACTTACTAACAGACACATAAAATTAGTTTTCAATATAATTTTCACTTTTTAGACTTACAATGACATGAATGTTCATATAAAAGATACATGGTTCGAGATGGGTCGAACTTTTACTACATATCAGATAAATCGATGATTCTTCGAGAGGTATAAAACTCCGTTTCCCCTCATAAAACATCTTCGAACATTGGTAGTGACCAGCGATTTATTCTTCGTTTCCGATGTTTTGTCATTAGAATAACGGTATTCAGTGCGTTTTGCTCGCCCTTCAGCACCTTTGATTTATGGAGATTCTCGGCCGGTGTATCGGCAAAAGTTGGACAAAAGGGAAGAAGGGACGCTTCTATCTCCCTGAAAAGATGCATTTATCGCTTTCATCGCATTCGTGATTCTTGCACACTGAAAACCCTGATAATTATCGTGATTTCGAGTTCCAGCTCTCTCTCGTCCTCTCTCTTTTTCTCAGATTCTCTGCGGGACTCCCTCGAAGGTGAAGAATCGGAGTTGCTCTCCGCATGCCGCCTTATACGGGGACAAGAAAGCGAACCGCTATCCCTCCTCTCCGAACCCTGGCCTCCCATCCTCCCTCTGTCGCTTCAACCGATCTATCTCCTTAATTCCTGCAACGGCCTCGCGCGTAAGATCGACCGCGCAAACATGTCACTCCTCATCTCGAGCCGTGAGCGGAATTTGCATACGAGAAATTAACGCGCGATGTCAATCGTGATTCATCTTCATCGTTCTACATTACGCGCTTTATTACTTTCAATTACCCCGCGCGTATCATTTTATTTATTCGTATTGCAAGATGACAGGGGGATCTCGTCGCTTTTGTTCCCAATTCAGACAACGAGAGACGATGATTTCATCTCTTCTTTTCGACTTTCCGAGAAACTTTTTCAGCTTCGCGAAACCGTACAGGTTTCAACATCGTGCAATTCGGGCCGTGTATACCGGCGCCTTTAGTCATCGCGATTACGTGGTCAGTCCGGTATTTATACTGGCGTACATGCTAACCGGTACACCGAGCAGAAACGGAAAACGAGGTAAGACAGAGGATGATAAGCGTCGGAGCGCGCGCGTGGAAACGCGAGGCGGAGGCGGCGCGGCGTGTTTGCGAGGCGCGTGTCGTTGCCGAGGTAACGCGGCGTCTAGAATTCAAGCGCAGCCTCCGCTCTCTGCTATTTTCGATACCGCAAAAATGTGCTTCCTCTCTTTCTCTCTCTTTCTCCCTCCCTCTCTCCTCTCTCTTTCTCTCTATACCGCCAAGTGTTTGTATCCTCGCGAATGAGTTCACGTTGATGTTGACTTCGCGGCCTCGCGAAAACCGAGAACTCTTTCCTGATCCCCGTGTCTCCGAATTTAGGCTTAGATTTATTGGAACTGGTCTGTACGCATTTTAACAAGTTTTTTAAACAAAGGAATAAGGGCAGTCTACACTGTTAAATTTTATAGGGTCGAATTAACTTAATGTGAGTCGCCACTGCTCCTACTTAATAATATCGTTATTTTTTACTAAAACAATGGTTCTACAGTGTCGATTTAATATTATATAGTGTCAAATTTAATTATCATTTGACACTAGATTTAACAGTGTATGTGGAACAAACGATTTTACGAAAATATTTAAAGATTTAGCTAAATACAGATCTGAAAATAATTTTGTTAAACCATCAAAATAATTACGTAGGAATTTCAAACATAATTTTGAAATTCTAACATCCAGTTTGAATGTCCTACATAATTATTTTGATAGTCCAACAAAATTGTTTTCGGATCTGTATCTAGCTAAATTTTTAAACAGCAAACAACTGCCTTTTCCGTATATTTCTTTGTTTAATAATTGCTATCTTATCGGCAATATTTTTATACCTTTGTGTTACAAATGAGAATGTACAATTACGTTATAGATTTATGCACTAATATTAAAAATATTTATAAATTTATAAGATTTATTTTTACATTATAGTTGAGAATTTCTATGTTATAATTTATTGTCGGTATAATATCAATTATAGATGAAGTTATTTAAAATTAATTAATATATTTTTGTGGTACTTAATTTACATTCAATTATTAATTTAACCGTTTAAAAAGATTTAACATTTTAAACTGTTATTACCAATCTCTCAAAATTTCTAACATTAAACATTAGAATTATTTTTATTCCACAGATTATTCGTTACAGAGTAAACTATTTTAAAACTTTTATTTCTCTTTTAAATGTTACATACTATCACAATCAATGTTACATTGTAGCTCGTGAGAGGAAAATGTTTCATTAATAAACAGAAATTTGAATTCGATAGAATGTTTCTGATTACATTGCACGCTTGTTTGATTAAGATCGATGTAATTTCATGCTAAAAGGGCTTGTGCACGCGTGGACATTGTTGGCTTTATTTCTGTTCAGTCGATGGAATGTCGGTAATTGAAGGAAAACAAATCCGAGTAGTAAACCGCCTTTGAAGTCTGAATTAACATGGGCATAATCCGCCTCGACAAATAACGTTTTACAGGAGGAAAATGTAAAAGCTTTCGTTTTCCTATCGGGGGAGAAAGAGAGAAAAAGAAAGAAAAAAAACGGCGAGAGAAGATGGCTGCGGGATATCGCAACGCGTATTTTTATTTCTTGTTAATTTTAGTCGCTTTACAACCGCGAGACATATCCATTTAAAAATAAATTACGCTTCGCTCCGTTGCGATCCCGGTGGGAAACGCGTTACGAGTTTCGTCCGCGAAGCATAATTCTGGAGCGCAATGTCGCAAATCAGATATCGGAACCGGTATGTTCTCGGCGAGTCCAATTTCAGTATCATGCAAGATGTTTCTCGTAAAGAAACATCTTTTGAAGAGAAACGATAATATTTTGAATGACTTTCTCTCTCTTAGTTGTGCATCGAGACCGCGAATAAAAAATTTTCGAAACTTCAAATTATCTCATAAATGCATATCATAATTTATTATAATTCATATTACATTTGTTTTTATGTATCAATTTATTATTTTATGAAACATACGTAACTACGTACTGTCGTCCGCGTTAGACTTTTATTAGTCATATTTTAATTTATTTTCGTAATTTCATTTGCAAAAGTCTTTAATTGTTTTAAGTCATAATTAAAATATTAATATCATTTTTATTTAATTATGTAAATAGATCTTTTAATTAATATATTAATTTAAGTAATTTTAATTAATTAAATTAATGAATATAAACGTTTTCATGTGGCTCTGCGTAATTGATTTAGTTGCAGTATAGTGTACATTACTAAATATAATAAATTTTTTATATTATACACGGAGAAAAAGATTCTTAAAAATTTATTTACGAGATACATTTATTTTATTGAAATAAAATTCTTATTTAATGTAGCGAAATATACAATTTTAACTTTAGCAAATAAATCATCTATATAGTTTAGTGTTTTACAATTAATGAGATATATTTCACAGAAATGTTTATTTCGTTATTACGGTCAAATTTTTTAATAAGCACAAAATATCGAAGAAAACATTAAGAGAAAATATTGAGAGTCACAAATAACATTTGCAACTCTCTTTCTCGTTTTTGCCAAATGTCAAACATGTTACCTATTTTATTTTAAGTTTTAAAAATGTACACTACAGTTGATGTCAAATTTTACCCAATTTAAGTTATTTTTAATCATTTCCATAATTCGCCACTCCTATCTTATATATTGTTAATTTAAAACAATGGATTTAAATTTTTAACTCAAGAAAATGTATTAAATTTGATTCAAATTTAATTTGTTATTCACTAAGCGTATATGCTAATATGGACAATGTTTACTTCGAAACTAACCACAGAGACGGATTGATTTACATTTTGACATACATGGAAGTTAAAAACAAAATGTTATTTAATTCAAGAGATTGAATTACCATTTCATTATTTATAACATTGTAGTTCCGCTATAGAAAATAGACCTAAGGGTATATTTTAGTGTTTTACACGACGATAATCGTACGTCTGCAAACTTCAATCCTAATCGATATTATTGAAATCGAAATAAAGATACGCGAAACTTTTTTCCTGGTCGGCCGGTACTTCCTTCGGTAAGATCATTAGAGCCGCAAGTTGCATGTTCCTAGGCCTTCGCGCATAGATTCTTGCCGAGGCCACTTGAAACTAAAGCGGGAATTGAGGAGCACTTATCGTCCGTCTTCTTCGTTTTACGCGTTCGTGCGATTAAGTGCAACCGCGTTCGTCCTTAGTTACAAGCACGCTCTTCTCGCTCCACTCACAAAATCTCAAGTGGGTGGATTTGCATAAGGAATTATTCGAGCGAGTTAGATTAGAAGAATTAGCGAGGAGAAAAGAAGGGCAGGAAAAGATAAATAAACGCTTTATATATACATGCCTGTATCGAGGATGACGACTATCTTTATCCTTCTTATCCCGAGAGTAACTTTTTCTTTTGATATTTTAGTATCATCTTTTCCTCGGGTATATTTTAAGTTTCTTAACTTTTCTTAATACAAACAGAAAAGACCTCGACAATGATGGTTTTTTAGAAGAGAAAATATTTTTAAAATCTATAGATATACGTTTCAAATGTTTTCTGTATATACAGAGAAAAATGGCATTCACTCGAATTTCAAGAGCTAATCTCCAGTATTGTCGTTTAATCTTACAAGAAACGTACAAAGATTTGTAATTTTACCGTCTTCACGTTCTAAATAAATGTGTTCTCTGCTTGCAGAGAATTGCCTTTTGACTCAAATTTTATCTATATATGTAGAAATGATATATAAAATTGAATACTCCGCGACGGAGAAATCTTCTCGAGGGTTGAAAAAATTTCGCGAGAGCTTCCAATATTTTTGCGGTCTCCGATCCAAGGATTACGCGAACCTCGATATTGCGGAGAAAATGGACGGAGGATTTTCGCGTTAAATCGCGCTTGTTAAATATTAAAGCGAGCACTTTCCGCCATCTGCGCAGAGACGGTGATCGTGTTGCTGCGGAGGTCGGAGAACAAGACTCTGGTCATGTTCGATCAAGTGTACCGCTCGATGGCCGTGCAGAGCAGATCGTCGATCCGGGCGCTCTACCAGGCGATGATGGACTACGTGTCGCCGGCCAACACCCCGGACAATCTGCAGCAGCCGTTGACGCGAGAAACGCTGCAGGAGCGGATCAGCCAATTCTTCACGCGGCTCTTCCCGATCGCCTATCATTACGCCATTAATCCGCATCAGGATCGGCAGGACTTCACCGACAAGTTTAAATCCTGCCTGTATGAGAGGATCGACGACATACAACCGTTCGGTGACACGCCGCAGGAGATATTTAAGAAGATCGGCAAGAGCCTGGAGGCTACCAGGATTCTCGTGCAGGCGCTGACACTCGGTAAAACTGTCCTCGACAAGACTGACAATGTGTTATTTGCTACCAGCAGCGGTAACACTCTTCAGCAGGAGGCCTGTTACGATGCCCTGCTTAGGATGACTTATTGTCCCAAATGCAAGGGAATCAAGGAGGCTGTAAGTCCCTGCAGCGGATTCTGCACAAACGTAGT
>NW_017298744.1:58446-73763 GCF_001594075.2 Trachymyrmex cornetzi
AAAAGAAAATTCTCTCCATGTAAGAACGCGAATTCTCGCAATGCACCAGGAGGGGAAAGAGAGGTCCGTTGTTAGGGGATGATGAAATCTCATCTGCGTGACAAATCCGCTTTTCCGGTAGGCATAGCGATATGGGAAACACGCCGTTACGCGCCGTAAATCGTGCATGACTGAGTAATGACGCTTGTAATACCACCCTTTCCCTGACAGATGATTGAATGACTAAATTGATAATGATTGATTATCAACAGGCAAATTGGTAATGAATATCAGCAGACAAATATTTCGAAAATATGCAATTTTACAAAGAAACGTTTTAAATAAAAGTTATTTCAAGATTAAACCAAGATTGTACGGCTCTTTTTATATCATACAATTTTTATTTGGAATATTTCTTTGTAAATGAAATTCTTTGTAAAATTGATATTTTCGAAATATTTGCTTGCTAAGATTAAAATGAAAATCACGTACCCTGTAATAATTAACGCGAGGTCGTTTTTAATAGATACTTCAGCTTCAGCAAAATCGATTTTTTCGTGCATCTCGGATCGGAAG
This sequence comes from Trachymyrmex cornetzi, assembly GCF_001594075.2. Taxonomy (NCBI): domain Eukaryota; kingdom Metazoa; phylum Arthropoda; class Insecta; order Hymenoptera; family Formicidae; genus Trachymyrmex; species Trachymyrmex cornetzi. The sequence goes on from NW_017298744.1 coordinate 59,002, forward strand.
ATTTTTGTTTGTAACAGCAAGATTTATAATTGTCCGCGTTATAGGGAGATTATTACGGAGTGATTTATAATTATTAGATTCGCGTGATAATCGGTATGATAATCACGCGGTGATTTGCGAGCGGCTGCCTCAATTTCGCGAGTTGCGAGCTTACGGGAGAGAGAAAATGCAAATAAATGTTGCAGAGGCTGCTTGACGGAGCCGGCATCCGAACTGGATCTCGCATGGTCCGGTTACGTGGAGGCGGTCGAGAGGCTCGTCGCGGCGGTGAGCGGCAACACCGATTACCACGGTTTGAACGTCAGGATCGCCGTCAGGGAGTTGGACTCCCGCATTTCGGATGCCATCATGCACGCAATGGAAGACGGTCCGCGGCTCGAGGAGAAGGTGAGTGCGCCAATGAGATCCAAGAGTTTTCGTGCCGTTACAACGATTTCGCGTCGCGGAGCTCATAATTAGCGAATGTCGCTAATTACGAGCGATTGAGAATGTTCGGATTCCATAGCGAATAATCGAGGATTGCGAAAGCAATTGCTCTGGAAATAACGTATGGAATTTTTAAGACATCTGTGCACACAGAAGATTTGACGATAAACTTGCAGTTTGTCGAAATTCATCCAGATATAATATATTGATATTTCTCTGCGTACACACGTATTGGAAAGAACGATTTTACTGAAATATTTAAGAATTTAAATAGACACAAATTTGAAAATAATTTTATTAAACTAACGAAATAGTTATGTAGGAAATTTAATTAATGCTATAAAAAGTTTTGATATTTCAGCTACCTAGTTTGAACGTTCTACAAGTTTGATGGTCTAATAAAATTTATTTTCAAATCTGTATCTAGTTTGAAATTTTTTAAATACTTCAGTAAAAAACCGTTCTTTCTGTATGCATGCACATACCTACACTGGAAATATTTTGGTTGAAAATAGACAAATCAGAATAGAACCTGTTATAATTCTAGTTGAGATAGTCAAAATTGAATATGAATATTCAGGATCTTCTATTTCTTTCATTTTTAAGTAGAAATACATATTTCGAGCACTACGTACCGCATTAATTGTGAGAAAAATGTATGATATCTGTGACATAATTGCATAAATTATATAGAAGTTCCATTTTTACAGTTATTATTGCGCTACAACGTTTGTAATAATAATACAATTATATTTCTAATTCTTTATACTATAAAAAGAATATATGGTTGTCCTCGCAAACAACTAAAATTATTTTCTCGTGCAATTACAGTCATAAATATCAAACACTTTCCTCTCAGTGCACCGTCTTCATTCGATCGCCTCTTTTTCCCGACGCTTTTCACATTCGTCTTCCACGCAGCGCGCCCCAGCTTATTCCCTACTCGTATTGCCCTCCTCGAGACAATTCTTCGTTCGGCGAACACGCATAAGTTATGCACTCGCTCGCGCCGTTCGCCTTGCCGCCCTCTTTCGTAGTCGTCTCCCTCTCGTCTCTCTCTTCCTCTTCCACCTACCTTCCCTACCTACACCACGATTTCTCGTCCCTTCGTTCCGGTTCTCGACCCCGAGTGCCGACGAAATGGGCCGCTCCGCTCGCGCGCGGAACGCAATTAAAAGTTTCTCACACGGGCGGCCACGCCGCGCCGCGCCGCGCCGCGTCGCGACGACGACGACGACAACGACGGAATCGATTCCTCCTTCGTTTCGTTTAAAATCCAAATTCCTCGCTGGTCGTCTCTGCGGTTCTTCCTTCCGCGCGATCCTCGAAAATCGATTCCCCGATTACTTCTTGTTTCGTCTTGACTAACCGGCAGTTCTGCGGCTCCCTCGCCTTGTTTTAAAGTAAAGATAGATCCGGATCAAGCTGGCAAAAAAACGAAACTTCGGCGCGTCAAACTTTTCCCTCGGTTCCCTTTGATTCGCCGTACAGCCCGACCATGCCTCTCGCTTCGTCATATCCTTCGGGGGATATACCGAATATTCTCCTAATCGCGCGAGAGAGAGTCTTATCCTGCATCGATTTTCGGACTCGTCGAATCGCGAACAAAGGTTTGCACGGCCCGAATCGGGGGGGGGGCGGGGGGGGGGTCCAGGGCCCGTCGTGGGACCTGGCGGCAGGTCCCCGGCTTCGTACCTGTTCGTGCCCGTGTGCCCCCTCCCTCCCCCACTCCGGCCCCGTGCGTGTATATACGGACCGATGCCGGCGCGCATGTATAGACCTGCTCCAACCCGTTGCATTCAGGGGATCTCTCTCACGAATCCACTAATAATTCCCGGCGGTCGGCGGCCCGGGCGCATTCTGCGAGCATTACGTGTCTGCATTCCACGTGTGGGCCCTACGATCCCCCCCCCCTGCCCCCTCCCCCGTTCCGAGGATCTGGGGACGGCGGCGTGGGGCCCAGGGGATCGTTAAGGTAGCACCTTAACGGCCTTTTTACGAAAAGACGCCCGACAAGGTGTTCCCCCGCACCCCTGGATGTCCCTCATTATTATTCATCCCGCGGCGCCCCGCGCACTGCCCCTATATACACGAAGGCGTTTAACTTATTCCTCCCGACCGACGGATACTCCTCGTCGTCTCTCTCTCTTATTCCACCTTGGCTTCTCTATCGGCGGAGAAACTCGACGAAAGTCACGTTATACCGCCCCGGATTAGTACGGGAATTCTAAGGCGCAAGAGAGTGGCCAAAGAGGGATTAACGAAAAATCCAGGAGACACGTTGTAATCTTCTTGCCGAATCCACAAGGGATTCCCTGCCTTCGCAAATCAGAGTGGATAGAAAAGGAAGTTTTAAACAGAAAGTATAAATTTGAGATAAAATCTTTCGATCAATATTATTAAATATCCTTTTTGTATTATAGGATTAGTTTTGATAATAATGTAATAAAATAAAACTAAGAGAAGGCGAAAACAAGGAGAAATATATAGGAAGAGGAATGTTGAATTTTATGCAGGAACGAAACAAATGTTGCCAAATTATGCATACTGGATATCTGCTGAAATTAGGACTTCGTGGAAATTCCTCGTCTAATTAATAGAACGATGAGTTCGTCCTAGTTACACCTGAGTCTTAAACGTCCCTCGGAAACCATTTATTTTAAGGACAGCTTTATGTCAAAATGGCAAATGTCACCCCCTTTTTAAATAGATTTTCTCCGAGAAAATCGAGAGAAGGTAATAATAGACTTTTACGTAACCTTACACGATCTTATCAATTCATATACGGTTCTACTGAAGCTATGTTGGATATTTTGTGTTTTTATCCTTGAAAAATTTGAAGGGTTGAGAAAAGGACATGGCTTTTTCAAACGACTCATTAAAATACATGCCACTTATTCTCAAGTATCGTACTATTCGAGCAAGTCGTTTGAGAAGAAACATTCTTTCAAAATTCTCTGTGTTTACCTAGAATGATGAACAAGGTTAAACGTCCTTAGAGGATCGACGGTCGTGGACCAAGTTCTCGCAAAGAAATGCCTTTTATTCACGGTAGCGCCAGGGATCCTTCTTACAATGTCGCTCGAGCGCTTCCATAATTGGGCGAATGCGAAAAAGGAGACATTGCCTTTTCGCATACCTTCCTTTCTCTCTTTCTCCCCCCCCCCCCACTTGTTATTATTCATCGTTGTATCTTCTTTCTCACATCCAGTTTCGCAGGTTACAACGACATTCGAAATTTCGCTTCGCTCGAACGCAACTGAACTGGTTTTCTCGGGAAAAAAATTAAGCAAAAAATTAATAAGAATTAATTAAAAAAATTTAAATAATGAAAATACATCACGGGAGATAAATAAAAAAGATATGCCTTGTGGATAAGTTGCAATTTCATGTTTCGTGTGTTATGCTTGTATCAGACTAGAGATCGAGATTGAAATTAATCAATCAGGAGAAATCAACATCGAGTTTAGTGATCTTTGCTTTGATTGGTCAAACTCAACCTCAAACCGAGGCTTTAGTTCAAGTACTATAATTTAGTAACAATTTTAATAAATTTCATGACGCAACACATATTTATAATATTTCGATTAAAGATACTTGACGACGGCGGAATATCCCTTTTACTATTATTGTAAATCACTTGAGTTTCGATTTGGCTCGCACATGGTTGCCCAGGTTTGACCTAGATTCGTGATGGACGGATTACCGTGTAATTTGGGCAAACGTATTTACATGTTATCGAGTTCAATCGCTTAATCGGGTCTTGGAGTTAGGTCGTGCCGAATGAGGGTATGCAGCTCGATGTTACATGTCATATCGGATAATTTTGTCCCGATGAAATCCGATATTGGGATAAATGTCAGTTTGGAGTGGAACGGCTTTCCAACATTAATTTTATATGTTTTAATTTTATTTAGATTACTGTGCCCTTCTATTTCATTCCCCCTACTCTTCCTCTGCACATCTACGATATGATACGATGATGATGAGTTGATATGATGCAATTTGTTTGGTAAAATGACACGGCGATACGTAAATATTGGATTACTGAATAGGAACCTTTTAGCAAGAAAAGAATCAAATGTTAACTAAAGTAATATTAACTATGTATTATAATCCATCATATGATAGTAATAAAGAAATGATAATAATAAATAAATAAAAATTATATCGCTCTTACTTTAAAAGTGACACAATTTAAAAAGAAAAACGTAATTTTTCAGTTATATTATGAATGAGTTAGATAAATATTATCTTATATTATAAATCACAAAAAGACAACTTTATATAAATTCGTCAAAACGTCAATTTAAAGGGAACAAAAAGGAAATGGGGAACAAATGAATATCAAGTGCAAACCTTATTTGAATAATATGAACAAATAGATTTAAATTAAAATTTATTTGTAAAGTAAAATTTAATAACAAACAGAAGGTGGTTGAAAAACTCGTAAATTATCACAGGATAATTCTTTGAAGGTTATGAAATGAAAATGGCAAAAATGACATTTGATTACGTTAAAAATATAATATTTTTCTTGTTAATATTTGATTAGTCAATAATTTTCTGTCAGGGTGAAAAATAATGTTTCCCTTTTCTGGGGAAATTAATGTTTTAGTTGTGTCGCTATTGAAGTAAGGGAACGCTATTAATAATAAATAATAAGAAATAAATTATTCTTTTCCATATAGATTGTTCTGTCGTAAAATGATTTTCTATGACGTGCGTCTCGACGAATTATTCGAAGAGCAGCTGAGAACTTTATTCCACGTGAAGATATATTATCGTCGAGTAAAATTCACGCTGATCCCTATGATACGTTTCATGCCCATACGTGTCGGTAATCCGACGTTGAGGACAGGTTCTTGGCGATCCTTCCAGACGTTACGCCGCGGTGATTCGATATCGATGACACGCGTATCCATACGTATATACGTGTAACTTGGACGATAAACGTCCGTATTGGCGCAGAAATCACGGTGGAGAGAGAATTCCTTGATTCCCGCCTCTTCCGCGCGCCGTTATTCCTTCTCTTACTCTTTCTCTTCTCTCTTTTCTTCTCTCCCTGGCGATAGATATACAACGTACCGAGCCACAGTTTCTCTGGCTTCGACCCAGCCTCCTACGCGGTCGATATAATCATCCGGCGACGAGGAACAACGCGTGCACACCGCAGAACCGCAGAGGAGGACAAGGTGGTGAGGGACGCGATGACGAAGAAGAGAAGGTATGAAGGAGATGAAGGAAGTGGAAGAGAGAGACATTGGCACGGTGCCGGGCGAGGAATCAATGACCCATTCCTCCATTGGTATTTTCGGTACCTACTTCAGATAATTGCGTGCTTCACCGGCTGCGAATACGCACGACGAACGTGTGACTTTCTCCCCTTTGATCCTCTCTCGGCTTCTTTGAGCTCGTCTTCTCCGGGTCTTCTACCTTGTCGTGTACGCTCGTCTCGTCGGGTTGCTCTCCATTGCGAGTTTGCTGAAACTAGATCCAACTCCGCAGAAGCTACTCTCTACTATGAGCTCCAGCGAAACTGGTCGAGTTCTTCCCCGGCGACGACGAGATCCCAGATCGCGTGAGTTCTCCCGAATCTCCGGTTCGATCTCTACTTAGATACTCGAGTCTCCTTGGAGCGAAATAATAATAACATAACTATATCTCTCTCGCATCGCGAAAGATTTACGAGGGACTCACGGGAGCCTCGAGAACTTGGAACGTCTTCGTTGCAGGCGTTTCGACATCGTAGGAAATACCTACTTCGTTTCCGCGAACATTTTCGGATGTTGCGCGACACAACGGCGCGAGTCCCCCAACGCTATCTTTAGATATCTCGGTTAAAATCGTGACGAACGCAATAGATTTTCCATGAGCGGTACGTACCATCGGTATACGAAGAAATCCCCGATAGCGATCTGACGGGTCTGCGCATGAATATGAATCATTTTCTCAAGATTTATAGTTAAGGCAACCATTGTGATCGGGATACATTCTGAGAAATCGATCGGCTGATGTCACGATTTTATTTCCGCGGGCGGTATTAGATGGTATCGCTTTCGACCACCGTTCCTTGAAGTGATTACGTGTATAGTCATCGGGGAGTCTAGGAAATCGTGGCGATTTGTATGAAACGCTTCATTTTTCCGTCTCTGACGGCTATTGATTCGCTCACGACGCGCGTTCCCTTTCTGACAGTTAAAAGAAGAGCTCTTGTGAGGAATACGGTGAAAGAGAAAGAGAAATTTCCTACTGAACATATTTTGAGAAAATATGAAATATTGGGAAGAAAAATTTCATAAAGTACAATGGATTCGTTTTAGATGTGCGTTATTTTTGTACTTTCCATATTGCACGAGGGAATTTCCTCATAAATGTAAAACGCAGTAATCTTACGTTGCAAAACAATTCAATGATTATAAAGCCGCGAGGAAACGCAATTCTACGACGTGGTTATATTTATGAGAATCCTACATGATTTCGCTCCTTTGTATCGAAAAGGGAATAGGAAAGGAATTCGTGTAAAGGAGAAAATAAAGATCTTAGAGAATTCCTCGTCAATAAAAAATCCCATCGATAAAAGTCTTACGGAACTTATTAGCAATGAGAGATGAAGCTATCGAGGGTAAGCCGTCAAACTTGATAACTGCGCGGTAACAAGAATACATCTCTGAAAGATCATTGGAATAAGAAGAGCAGAGTCTTCCTAAAAGGGAATTCGAGCGAACCCATCGTGGAACCCACCTGAAGGAACCTTGTGCACATCTTCCATCTCTCTGCCTCTTAATCTCCTCTCTTTCTTTTCCCCATCTTTCTCTCCCTCTCCCCTCTCTCTTTCTCCTCTCTTTCAAGCACGTCCCTTCCGTGCGTTTCTTCGCTTACTCGTTGCGTCCGTCCCTTCCTCTTTTGATCCGCCGTTCTCTCTTCCTCTTGATGGTTCTCTTGAATCCCGTCGGCTCGGATGAATCGGGTGGGAGCGAGACGGAATATGGAATAGTCGAAGGAGGAGGACCACCGATCGCGAGAGGGCGAGAGGAATGCAGAGCGAGAGATCTCGCTGTTGCCATGTGACCGCGCCGCCGCGACGGCCGAGCGAGCGAGCGAGCGCCAACGCACATCGACGACAATTTTTCCGCGGACCAATGTCCCAGGCCGAGAACTACCACTTCTTTCGCTGCTCCTTTTTCTCACCAGTCCGCTTATCCCCGGCGTTACGCCGCCTCGTAGCTTATTACGCCCTGCGCGTATAATTTGTTCATACGCACGTATTTGTCGCGATCAACGTCCTATTCACTCCGTCCTGTTTTCGCGAAATTCTATGCAGAGATCAGTGTTTCCCTTGAAATAGGTTTCGTTTTTATTAGGTTTTTTATTTCTGCACTGGACTGCACTAGAACTCTCTTGCTTTCGCCAAATATCAAACACCTATCTCACTTTAAGTTGTAAAAGTGTACTAGTTTAATCACAAAATAGATCTATTCTCCCCTCAAAAAAAAGACAGACCAGGTCCACGAAATGTCGGCATTAGCAATGGATCACGATAGTTCGCAAACCCTTTGGCACCTCAACAGACTTATTGTTTCACTGGACTGCACTAGAACTTTTTTCTCGCGAAATTTCAAACATGTACCGGTTTCACGTTAAGCACAAAAAGTGTGCATTAGTTTAGTTATAAAAACAAACCTACAAAAAGTAGACAGAATAATGTGAACAATGAGAAATATACTGTTTTATTAATAAAAAGTTGGCCTCCTATTGTCTTTAATGTAGATTCTATTCTTGTTAGACTAGAGTTATGCTTGAATAATGTAGCAACTGCTACAGTGCAATATTATACCATTCTTCTAGTAGAACATGTTCTAATTATTTAGAAGATATTGAAAAAGAACATCTGTTTCTCACTCTGCTCTTCAAAACTGCAAATGATATTTAAATTAGGCGATTGCTTTGGTCAGGGAAGATGTTGAAATTTTGGAGAACGGAGGGCAATTTTGGAAAATAGAGTGAGAAGAAAATTTCCTCCTCCAATAATATTATTTGTATGAGCAAATGACAGATCAATTTCTTATTAATAAAACAAACAGTAAAATAGTGTATTTTCGCAAATGTTTGTATTATTTAAATTATCTTGTCTACAATGAAAGGATTTATTGCAGTATCTTAAAATTTAGCTAGATATAGATTTGAAAATAATTCTGTTGGATCTCCAAAATAATTATGTAGGAAACTCAAGCATGATGAATAACACTGCAAAAAGTTTTGGCATTTTAACAACCAGAGTTTAAATATCCTACATACCTAATTATTTTGATGATTTCAACAAAATCATTTTCATATTTATATCGAGCTAAATTTTTAGATACTTTATCAAAATTATATCTTCTGTATATTCAACGAAAACAATTACTGAAAAATATGTTTATTTCGTTACAAAATCGAAAGTTGGAATTATCGAGGTACATGCATGGAAAAATTAATATCACGACTTCGCAATATCGAAATCTTTGATAAAGAGATTGGTATAGAGAGTAGACGCTTAAAAGCCGAGCTTTTAGACGGGAAAAAGAGAAGGATGAAAGAAAGAGGAAGAAGAGGAGTGAGAGAGAGAGAGAGAGAGAGAGAAAGAGAGAGACGAAATTCGTTAGAAGGAAACGGAAGAGGATATTTCGTGAGCAAAAGAGACGGATGTGGCGCGGAGGTGGCGAGGGGCGCTCACCACCTCACGGCGCGCCCATTGCATTCCATGCATCCCTTCGCCGTTTGCGGGCCGCTTTGAGTCGGGCCGACCGAATGCCCAAGGATCGAATACTATCGATCGTAGTCATTTTGCGGGAGAGCCGGCGCGCGGTTCCGCTCCGCTCCACTCCGCTCCACTCCGCTCCGCTCGGCTTGGACCCGCTCGTGCGTTTTATTCGAGGAGGATCCGCCTCGCGGGAGTTGGACGGAGTTAGGCTCTCACTCGATCGCGCCTAGAAACGTCCCTCTCTAAATTACGGACCGCATAATTAGGCTTGCGAATACAATTAGTCGAGTTACTGCTTGTGGTCTCTTTCGCCTTGTTATTATCTTATCGTCCTAGAGATAAATGCGCCGCAAGGTGTATATTTAAATATACGTCTTGTTGCGAAAGTCGGAGTTCTTGTCAGTTGTAAAATAAACTGACTGAAGAAACTTTGCAATATGGAATGTTATATTGTAACGTTTATATTAGATTTGTTATATGAGAATAAATTTACGTATACGCATGATCTTCTAATGTTAGCTATTGTTGATGATCAGTGGTACATTATCACTGATTGATTAGTTGGCTATTATGGACATAATTATTACATTGGCTAAATTGTATTCGCAGGCCTAGATATTTTATATCCTATACAGCACAGAAGGTTGCTGCAATATTACTTATCATGTTATTACAATATTACTGAAACGTTTGCAATGCTGCTTCAAGATTGGAAGTTGCTAGAATATTGCTGGAACGTTGCAAAATTGCTGCAATATTACTAGAACGGTCCGTACGGAGTTCTTTTGATTTACAGCCTTTAGAATCTAAACCCATTCATGTAACGTTTACATTTATGTTAGCTCCGAGGCTTTATTTAGAGCTAATCGCACTTTCCTGGAAATCGCTGAGCGCGAGTGTGCTCCGATCGAAGAGTTCTCTTGGTTACCACTCGATCCCTTCACCACCCACCCCCGCGTGCCTCAGGTTCGCGAGCCCGAATAACCCGGCGTTATCTTCGATCTGCGCCGCAGACGACGGCGGTTACGACTCTTCTCCTTCTTTAATCGCGAAAGCGAGCGCGAACGACCCAACCGAACGGTGAACGCGCATTTCTGACGTCATCGCGCCACGACTAAATTGGTTGAACTTTGAGCCGCCAAATGATCACCAGATCTTCGCCGTCGCCATCGTCGTTCGACCCGTCCAACCGCTCGTGGAATCTGTCGCGTGTCCGCGCCCGAGGAATTCTTTCATAGGATAATTATATCGACTGTGACGCGGAGGAGCAGACTCGACAAGTTACGTCGTAGAATAAAATTATCTCGATCTTCCATCACGTGCATATTGCATTTGGTATTTCCTTCCTTCGCCTGTTTATTATTTATTATGTCGCACAACGCCGACAGTGATGAAGGAACAAACAAGGAGGACGCGCACATCTGATAACTTCCGCGACCTAAACACGTGAAATTCGACTATCCGTTGTGTCTGGAGACCCTCTAATAAGACATGAAACAGTCACTTTTGATTGATCTGCCATGTTTTAACAACTCCTAAGAGAGAGAGAGAGGGGGGGGGGGGGGGGGGGGGGAGATAATAAAAAGAAAGAGAAAGAAATAGTGTATGTTTTCTCTCTCGTGTGATTTTGCTAAAACTATATAGACACTCTGCATGCAAAATGCAACTCTTGTTCAAACTTTTATTAGAGGATTTCTAGTTGTGTCATCCGTAGAGATTTCTAATAATAAGACTTTAATAAGCATCTGAATAATAAGAATCGCGTTTTGTATACAAGGTCTCTAGCCCTAGTAGAAATGTATGCAGTTTTCCTAGACACCTATTCAGTTACTATCTAATATTACTGTATTCTCATTAATTGTGCCCTGAGTAGGAAATGGACAAGAACTTGATAGAGTTTTATTTTGTCCATTTCACGAGCAGTTGGCTTGCTTATTAATCAATTTAATATCCATTATTTGTTGTGTTTCTATGCAGTAAATGGATTCAGATTTTACGCAACTTTTGTATGCAGTAACTGCAAACAAAGCGTTACATCCTGATTGGGATCCTAAATACTTTTCCTTCTCAGTTACTAGACAGAAGTTGGTGTAACTGTTTAGTAACTGCTCAAAAAATGCATGAAATTTCTCTCTCTCTCTACCAGGGAGTTTTAATAAAATTATACGAGAGAAGACATATACATTTACTATTTCTTTCTTTTCTGTTCTATCTTTTTTTTTTTATCTCTTCCTGTCTCTCAGGAATTATTAAAACATAGCGGACCAATCAAAAGTGGCTGTTTCGTGGAAAAGATGGTGAAGCATCTAAAAATTTAGCTAAACACAGGTCTGCAAATAATTTTATTGAATTATCAAAATAATTATGCAGGATGCTCCAATTGATTACTAGAATGTCAAAACTCTTTATTATGCTTGAGTCCTATACGTAATTATTTCGATGATGATCCAATCAAATTATTTTCAGATCTGTCTCTAACTAAATTTTTAAATACTTGAGCAAAATCATTCTTTCCACGTGTCCAGACTTTTATTAGAGGATATCCAGTCATCTGGATGTGTACCACGCCGCGACATTGAGCGTATTCCCATAGGAGATGTCTGATGCGTCACCCGATGGAGACGCCTCTTGTCGTCGAAGAACGAAATAGGTATATAGCACTTTATATTCTTCGCACACGGTCCCCATCGTTCGTCGGGACGACGTACAGCGAGGTGTGCGCGGGCAGCCGGGTCGAGGATCCTTGGAATCGGTATTGTCTCTCCCGTAGTAGGTGGAGCAGGATGCGTTATTATTCATCAGCGGTTGAACGCGATGCTCGCGTTCTCTCTCCTAACCGACGAGTATTATTAGCCAGCGCCGGTGTCACGCGTTGTCGTCGATCTTGGAAATCTCAATTTCAACCTACGGTCGAAGTCGGGGAACCCTCGAGCTTCCAACACGAGCGACCAACGAGGTTTCTCCAAGGGAACAGAAAATTATATTTGCAAGATATTTCAGTTTTTTCACGTCGTATGTTTCACGTCTTGAATAAATACATATTTCACTGAAAAAAGTCTGATAATAGCTACTAAATATGTTATATTGATTTATTAAATGTTAAATTTTATTTAACGTATTAATGGAATATTTATTTAGTAAATGTTACCAAATACAATAATAATAGCCAATCGTTTGGTAGAACGATTTTGCTGAAATATTTAAAAGTTCATCTATAGATACAGATCTGAAAATGATTTTGTTGGATAGTTAAAATAATTATGCAAAACGCTTAAACATTGATGACAATGCTGCGGAAGTTTTCATATTCTAGCAACCATTATTTTGATGGTCCAAATAAAACTATTTTTGTATTTGTGTGTTTAGCTTCAGTGAAATGGTTCTCTTCGTATGATTTAAAAAAATAAGATAATATTTAAAATAAAGTTAGCGTCTAATTGATTTTGGTTGAAATTATTTCACCAAATTTTAATAACTATTATCTATGCTTGATTATTATTATCAGATTTTGTTTCGTGTCCCTCTTGGGACGAAGAGAACGAGATTTTCGTGGGTCAACGATTAAATATATGTATAAATAAATTAAAACGAATCTTTTTATGCTTTTTACAACTCGATTTTTTTTCAAATTTCACTACAATAATATTCAATGTTTTTGACATTAACTGCTGAATACAGAATTTGATTCGATTTTTTGGATGGCGAAATAAAATGTTATTGCAAAGTTTTCGCGAAAAATATATATAATTGAATAGCAATATTAAAACAATATACCGATATAAAAATAGAGTCGGCGATAACGTTATCTAATTGTACAATGGCAGTTATAAGGTGTTAGAAACAATACATGCTCGCTTTGTTAACACGGCTATCACTTCGAATGCTTCTCTTTTCGAGCGGTAATCTGTTTCCCAGTTGAATAGTTCTTGCATTCCATTTGAATCGCATACACGCTGTATATCAATTACCCGGTTGCTATCTTTGCGAAAGGAGGCCTGGTCTCTCTTATCCGATGAACGAGATCTCCGCTTCATCGTACTCGGTTTCACGGGCATGTTTGAGCCTCCGTTCTTCTCATCCGCTCGTTCCTCGTTGGCCTCGTTATCGATATAGTTTATCACTGACATGAATATGGACGATATCGATACCGCAATTACCACCCTCGTTGCCGAATACGCGGCAAAAGATCAATGACCCCATATCCTTGTTAGCAGATATTTCCTTTCGAGATATTCTCTTTTGTATCTTATCGCTATGTATTAAATTAATATCTCGCTTGAAATTAAATTAAAATTTAATTTTACATGATAATTTAAAGTTATCAGGAAACGTGTAGATAATCTATATTTATCGAATTTTTGTCGTTTTTATCTATGTATATTGAAAGATAGAAATATTAAATATTAATTTTCATATTCTTGTACATTAATTAATATAGATAGATATGTAATATATTATACTTATTCTAAAGTTGAATATTTTTATATTTTTATTTATTAATATGAGTAAAAATATTAGATAATATCTATATATATATTACATTTATATTAGGTAGAATAATAGATGTTAGTATGAACTCTCTTCTTCAATTTTTCAAATTTATTTGATCAATTTATAATTGTTCCTTTTTTTACACGGAAAGAAGTTTTGCTAAAGTATTAAAAAGTTCAGCTCAATACAGATCTGAAAATAAATATATCAAAATAATTATGTAGGACACTCAAACTGATTATTAGAATGTTAAAATTTTTTGCAGTGGTACTCATCTGCATGTTTGAGTTTTCTATGCAATCATTTTGACAACAAAATTATTTTTAGATCTGTATCTACCCACATTTTTAGATACTACAGCAAAATCGTTCTTCCGTGTACACATAATTTGTAATATAGAGAGATAGCACTGATACCGCTATCTTTTCAGGGTGCTAGATTTAGAAATCTAAATTTCTCTAGCTTCCGGCGTCAGAGGAAGCTTACAAGTAGCGATTAATGATCGCTCTTCATGCGGCTCTTTCTGAGATCGCCGCGATATATTCGGTACGTGCGAGCCGGCCGAGCGTGATCGGGCGCGGGCGCGTTAAGCGATAACATCCTAATCTTCTAATCCGCCTCGTTTGTCCCACGAGTGAGAAGCGGAACTCATTGTCGCCACTTGCCGTAGAACGGGTCAAGGGTACAGCCGGCCCTCCCTGGATGGCAAAAGTATCGCGCGTATGCGAATAATAAGGGACGTGCGCTCGAAATTTCTCTCTCGATAAGATTCCGCGCGCGTTTCGCAGCGGAGTCTATTCTCGCTGATGTGTCGTTATTGTGTCGTTCCATTCGTCCAGTTTGACTCTCTTTTTTCTTTTCTCTTCAGTTATTTTTTTTTTTGCAATTCACGCCTATGGGACCATTTGTATCTGCCCCTTTTGGACAAATATAATCCTTCTGTTTCTCGCAATTACGTCATATCTCGGACGATGGAATTAAGCCGGTGAAGATATTACATCATGGACGATTATAGGAGGGTTCTTTTGGAGTTCCAAACTTTCAGAGAGAGAGAGAGAGAGAGAGAGAGAGAGAGAGAGAGAGAGAGAGAGAGAGAGAGAGA
>NW_017298744.1:73793-114812 GCF_001594075.2 Trachymyrmex cornetzi
GAGAGAGAGAGAGAGAGAGAGAGAGAGAGAATTATATTAAGTGATTTTGTTTTGTTTGATCTTAGTCTTTAGAGAACGGGAGTCTATTTAAAAATTTTATAGATTTTCCTTAAGATTTATAATTCGTTATTTCCAGAATTGGGAAACGTGTTACTTGTATTTTTTTTCAATAATGACTGGGTAACGATGTTACATTTTCTTATTTGTAACGTTAATGGTAACGAATATAATAGTTACTTTTATCGTTTGTATACGTATACAATTTATATGTAATGTATGGAACGTGTGTTCCATAATAATAATAATAATAATAATAATAATAATAATCGATTTTCAAAAGAAGAGCTATGTTTGATCGTGTTGCAATTAATCATAACCATCATAATCACTATAGATCTCGTGTTGAACGGGTTCAGCATAGAAAAAAAATTTGGTTGTATTAACTAGAATTCTGGTGGAAAATGAACGATCCAAAATTTTAGTTAAATTTACAAGATTTCTGCTCTCTAAATCTGAATCAGTGGATAGTCACTAATTACCTAGTGGCATCCTTGGCACTGATATCAGTAATTATCAGTAAAGTTCAACTAAAAAAGGAAGAATGTTTGAGCATTATATAATTAAAATACTATTTGCATGTTAATTTCAATCTTCTAATGCTACATTCACTGAATTTATGCACTAAAACAAGGTTAGTTAGATCACATAATAAAGATTAGATAGGTTAGAGATCTCACATTTCATTCACTGATTACCAGTGGCATACTTGACACTGATATCAGTGATTAACCACTGATTCAGATTTAGAGAGTGGTTAAATCCATTAAAATCCTAGTTGAAATAATCAACATTTAGTAAATTTAATCAAAAATCTAGTAACAAAAATTCTGGATCGTTCATTTTCCACCAGAATTCCAGAAACATTTTTTTTGGTTGAATTAATTCACGTGAGTGATCAACACTTTAAAAAAGAAATCATAAAAATTTGGTGAAAAAGTAACAGAAATTATAATGATTCGTTACTTTTTGAAATCAGTAGCGAGTAACAGTAACGTAATCGTGAATTTTTGTGAAGTTATTTTCCCAACCCTGATTATTTTGTTGCATCCTTTTCTTCAAAATATGATATTATTTCAGCACTATTATAGCGATTTTCTCGTTTTATAAAAGTTAATATATATATATTTTTTTATATTTATATTTTTATACCATAAATAGTACGAAAGTATTTATATTTATATTTATATATTTCTTTATTATATAATAATTTATTTCACATATTTATATTATATTTTTTTATTATATATCCTATCTTTTAAAACATTTTTTTCTATCATTTAATATAATTGGTCTTTAAGCCATTCAGCTTTACTAGAAAAGATGTAACATCCTTATCTGTTCCTCTTCGTCCGACGGGAAGCAATGAAAGAGAAGTCATTAAACCATCAAGTTAAATGATTTAAATCAGTTATATCGCAGATACGGTTTAAATGCCAGTCTTATCTGCATAACTATACTTTAGAATTACTGCCGGTTATCTTCTTTTTTCTAGAATTAATAAGAAATAAAGATTTCTCATTGAGAAGTCTTTATTTCTTACAAAAAGCCACTACTTAGCTTGATTGCATAAATCAATAGAATTGATATAATCCACACTGTCAATTATATAATACTGTAAGTTCTTTTACGAACCGTAATATCGCAAGATCGCATATTTGCAAAATCACATTGGGACAATATTATCGTTCTACTCGTTTGGAAGTCTTCTCACGGTAGATGCACGGCATTCCAAACTCGCTCCGTGTTTCGTCCACTTCGCTCGAGTAGAGAAAGGATCGAGAGAAGGAAGGATGGAGGAGTCGCGTCTCTTGGAAAGAGAAGGAAGAAGGACAGCAAAGGAGAGAAAGAAAAAAATGAGAAATCGAGAAGACGAGAGACGAGAGACGAGAGAGCGAGCGACGTTTGAACGCCCACGCGTGCCGTCTTAATTACGCTCGGCCGGCCGGTTTTACGATTATGCCGCCTCGAAGAGCCCGAAGTGCAACCATCGCATTGCCGGAGCCTGGGCTCCTTTTATGGGCCGCGTTAAAAAGTAATTAGGACAGAAAGGCGGCGCGGGAGTCTCGCGGGAGAGATGTCAACGATCATTTTAATGATTATTGTATAAACGGCGGCGCGGCTGATAAGGTGATAAACGCTCTTGATTCGTGTGTTTTGATCTCAGTAACGATAAAACGGGTTCATTGCCTATCGCACGACCTGGTAAAAATCACAAAAGCAATCTCCCTGGATAACTATTGCCACGATGAGGATGTAATACTTTACGTGAAGTACTTAGCGAAGTTCTTATTTGAAGCGTTGCTTATTGTGGTCTTGAGAAAACTTAAGGAACTTCAGTGTGATATAAACAAAGGAACTTCCTACAGTATTAAATTTTGATTTTAATGAAATTTTATATGTATATATAGGCACATAGATGTATGTAGAAAGTATCAATTGGAGTGAGAAAACAGTTAAGAGATGAATTTTCATTCTTTATAAATAAAGTTTAGCTTTTATTGTTATATCTTAAAAACTATTTAAGATATCAAGAAAAGGTTTTGTACATACATAAATTTTATAATAAAATTACCTTTATTTATTCATTTTTTAAAAATAATTTGAAAAAATATGAATTTTAATACAAAAAATATAAAAATATGAAAATATGAAAAATATAAAAATATGAAAATAATTAGTTTTAAAAAGTATTATCGATGTGGATAAATAAAGATAATATTTTATTATATAAAAACATGTTTACAAAGTTTCATCAAAATCAGAATTTGACATTTTCCGAAGTTCTTATTCAAAGCATCATATTTCGGTTTCGTAAGAATTTAAAAAACTTCAGTATGATATAAAATCGAGCAGTGGAGATAAATGCTATATTGATGCACTGAAAAAAAATTCTTTCAACCAACACATTTAGCTGTTTGTAGATTTGGTCAATTCAACAAATTTTATTTAGTTGAATTTAACCGTAGTCTGCTTAACATTGAACAGTTTGTTAAGCAGACTAACGTTACATTCAATTAAATGAAACTTGTTGAATTAACCAAATCTGCAAACAACTAAATGTGTTTAGTTCGTTGAATAAATTTTTTTCCTCAGTGTGGATGAGATTAATAATGACATTAACAGTAGATTTCGAAAAGGTGGCGTGAATCTATTAAAAGAAATTTACGAGTTTGTTATGTTGATTGACGAGATTAATAATTATGGGTAATCGAAGGCGATAAAAACGAAACGAAATTATATGTTTGATACATGAGATTAGTGATGATGTAATTAGGAACGAGGCGATAAAAAGTACTTTTATACCAGAAAAGAATTTTAAAAATTCTCGAAATCCATTGGCTGTCCGCATATAAAACATATTTATGAAGGTAATTAAAATTATGACCAACGTATTTTTTATCGCGAGTTGACTTTTAGAGAAGACATTTTCATCATTGCCTATAAAGGATAGCGACGAATTTTATATGACATAAAATTTCGAAAAATAAAAAAATCTTATTTCAAACGAATTGACAAACAAAAAAAAATGTAATGGAAAAATGGAGCGGAGAGGCGTGTTTTTTTTTGTACAAAATCGTTTTCCATAAAATCGCAATCGACGAATGGGCGTTTGAAATAAAGGCAGAATCGTTTTCGATTTGAGAGATAATATTTTTCTTCTTTTTATAGTAGCAGAAAACTTTCGCTCCGAGCGAAAACGCTTTTATCTTTGTGATCGAGCTGTGCGATGACGCGTAGAAATGTTATAAAACTTTAGGATACGCGATGCGAATCGACCTGTTATAAACTCTGTCTTCTTGGCGAAATGAAATCGGTAAGAATTGTCCCTCGTTCGCCGTGGAGTATACGATTCAATAATTTCGCCATTGCGTGATTGCGTTTGTGGACCTTTACGTGATCCATAAATAGCAATTTACAACTTAAGCCGGCTGAAATATCGCGAGTTCCTGTACGTGATCGTTGTGAATGCACCTTAGATTACCTCGAGACACGTAATACACGTACACGTGGCTGGCGTGCAGAAGAAGACGAGAAAAGTTGCGCTTTTGGCAACGCCACGTTTCGGGGCTTTGGACATCTCCGACAGACATTACGCTATAAAAAGACCCATGTTATACTATTTTCCGAGAAGTCTTGCAAAATCTCCGAGAACGCCGTAAAAATATCATCATCAGCTGTCATAATGTTTCACGTGTTTCGCTGTGCTTTAGAAAATTGTGACCTCCGGAAAGAGCTTGTCCCCGACCACCGGCGGTTTTCAAGCGGAGAAGAATACTCTTTGGCGACAAGATACTGCATGCGTATGCGTGTGCACGCGCGTGTACGCCTTGATTAACGCGTGAACGCGCCGAAACGTGGCGTGACTCGGCCAAGTGTAAAAACTGTCAGGGCGCGTCGCCTATTAAATCGTCGAGAAATTGACGCGTCGTTCCGAACGGGAACAAGCCGTTTCGCAGGCGACACTTGCCAACGGACGCACCGTAGCTGGCAAAAGCTCTTACGGTGCTGATCTTTATGCGTGTGTCACATTTACCGTACCACTTGCAGCCAGGTGCAGCCTGGCATTGATATACAGGGTGTCACATTTTCGCGAGAATCGACCTCTTTCATTTGTTCCAGTCTATTTTTCTCCTGATTGAAAAAAAAAGAAGACTCTCATCTGTCATGCCATTAACATTACATTCGTTTCCTTTTCGTACAAATCATATTTTCGATAATTAGAAATTCCTTATTTCTTATTCTCGTCGTTTATAATTTAGAAACACTACTGGTATCTGATTTATCATATTTATGCACAAACATGACAAAAACGATCCTGCCAAAGTATTAAAAAATTTAACTAAATGCAAATTTGAAAAGAATTTTGTTAGATTATCAGAAGAACGTATAAGGAAATTCAAGCATGATGAATAGTGCTGTAAAAAGGATTAATATTTTAAGAAACAGCTTGAACATCCTATGTAATTATTTTGCTAGTTCAACAAATATATTTTTAGGTCTGTATCTAGTTAAATTTTCAACTGCATGAAAAAAATCTATCGCTCTCTCCATGTAGTCAGTTATTTATCTCGTTATACATTAATGATCAGCGGAATCGATGCTTTTGGCTATTTTCAGGTGAGAAAGGTGTGCGGTCGTTCGGAGTTGCTATCGGCCGATAGCGAGAAAAGCCCAGTGTCCTCGGATGCAGCTGCGAAATCGTCCACGTCGTCCACTGGCGAGGTGCATACAGCTGCATCGTCGTTACCGTCTCACGCACAAGACAGCGTGCTGAACAAGTTGCACAAGCAGCTGGTTAACTTCCTGGCGAGCGTCCTCAGGTCCCGCATCTTCTACGGCACATTAGCGGACGCGATCTGCGAGGAGTATCCCGACAAACACTGCTGGAACGGCGAACGTGTCGGAGAGTGAGTATACATTGGTTTCAACAATTCCTTTTTTGCCGCAATTTTTTCATAAAATTAAGGTTGTCGATGTTTTTCTCTCGACGTAAAAAAAAAATCGCGAGATTTATTGACACGGAGTCTTGTTAAATCATCAACAACATTCCACTTCTTTGACGTCACGTGTACATAATAACATTGGGTAAATATAAGTTCACTCTAAACGCGTTATCGTATCGGACAGGGGCTGTTACCGCAACAAAAGAAAAATGGTACAACGCTCATTCGGCCGCTCCTCTCTGAGTCGAATGAATGCCGGCCGGGAATAAATGGGCGCGAAGGGTTAACAAACGCACGCGATTCGCTAATCGAATCCTGCCGTCGCTCAAAATCCAAGCCGCCACGCGGAATGCGCTTTCGTGGGAACGATCGTGGCGCGAAAGAAGCGGGCACGGTGAGGAGAGCGCCGGAGAATGGAACGTGAAGGTAGCTCTCTCGCACCCTTATTAATCACCCAGGCCGGGTGGCCTCGCCTTAAGATGCCCTCACACCGGCGCGGCCCGCTTCTCCTTCCCACCCTACGTGGATCTCACACGCGACACCTCATTTCGACTAGAGTGATTCCCACTTAGGCTCGAGATATTGGGTGCTTTCCAATAACGGAACACACACTCTTGTGACACAGTAGGCCTGTTCTTTTTAGCTGAACTTCTTGCATGCTTCATCTTGTTTGTTTTTCCCTTCAACGTAAAGAGAAAAGGTGTTTAGCTAAAAAGAACAGACCTAGTAATACACTGAAAGAGCAGTTTTGTTAAAGAATCTAAAAATTTAGCTAGATACAGATTTGAAAAATAATTTTGCTGGACCATCAAAACAGGTAGGACGACAACATTGGTTATTAGAATATCAAAACATTTTGCAGCATTGCTCATCATGCTTAAGATTCCTGCAAAATTATTTTGATGTTCCAACAAAATTGTTTTCGAATCTGTATGTAGCCGAATCTTTAGATTCTTTTACGAAATTACTCTTTCAGTGTACACAATATCAACTTGTTATAGCTGAAATATGACTTACACTTGAATAAATACTTAAATGTTGCTTTTTCTGCTAAACGTAGTCATTAACAAGAATAGTTCAAATAATTGCCTATCTTTTTATTGACTTTAAATTATTTTAATAATAAATTATATTAAAGAATTACTGAACGTTTATTGAACGATAAACGAATTATTAGTAAAAAATGGCGATCAAAAAAGAGAAAGCAGCTAATAAGAAGATGAAGCACTCTCAGATAAAAAGGATGTGTTACTTTTTTAAATCTAGGGTGCGGTCCACTTAACCCTGCAAATAGTTCGAAGCGTTCTTTGATTGGTCAATTCATAAAATTTTGTCTTCTAATTGATCAAACGAAGCATTTGCAGGGTTAAGTGGATCGCACCCCTAGAACCCTAGCTTGAACGAGGTTGATCGTTCACGCGCTGAATTATACCATCTCGCGATCGATAACGTGCTGCTATTCGATCGTCTAATCGAAACGCGCGCTATCCGCCGCTTAATTAACCGTCAGCGACGAAACGGAGAGGAATCAGACCGTTATCGGAGATCCGAGAGACGAGACGAGCGCCTTTATCAACCATTGTCCACAGTCGCTGGAGATGCTGCTACTCGACCGTGAAATGAGAGTATCATTGAAGCGACAGGGAAAACGAGTTTCGGACTCGCTCTGGCGATAATATATGTATAATCGATCGCGCAGAAGCTGATTCGGAGGATAATCGAACAGCGAGCGTAAGCAGAATGTCTAAATGAGATTCCGTATATTGCAATGAAGGGATGTCTGAAATGCCACGTACGCACGAAGCATGATTTGTTAATTCCATAGACTATAATAGACTGCGCGCTTCTATTAGAGATATGAGGATAACACTAGTAAGAGAGAGCAATAATTAATTCGATACTCTCTCCAACATACGTTGAACAATTAGGAAAGCATCTGATCAATTATTATTATTTTCTTTTACGCGGAAAGAATGGTTTTGAAGCATTAAAAAAAATTATGCTAAATTAAATTAGTTGAATACAGATTTAAAAATAATTGGACCATTAAAATAATTATGTAGCTCGAACATGATGAGCAATGCTATAAAAAGTTTTTATATTCTTGCAACCAGCTTGAGCGTTCAATAAAGTAAATTTATATGTAGTTAAATTTTTAGATACTTCACAAAATTGTTCTTTCCATGTACTAATATTGTCCTCATGTCTCCAATGGAAACTCTGTTACGTACAAGATACAATGTAATTTAAAAGAAAGTAACAACTGTCCTTGTGCTAACTTTATTTTGAACAAATTGTGGGAGGTAAAGGTGTGTTCGCTGCAAGAGACGGCTGAGAATAATCTACTCCAAATCGAGAGAGATCTTGGTTTGTTCGATTGGAAGAGTAATTTTAATTAAAAAACGGCCAATGACGTGATGCGTTCTAATACTAAAAATACCGATTTAGTGGGGATTCTTAGAAAGAAGAGAAGAATGTGAGAATCGATATAGGATGTAAAGATCTATTTAAATACGGAAAGAAGGATTTTATTAAAGTATCTAAAAATTGAGTTAGACAATTTAGCTAAAATACAGATTTGGAAATAATTTTATTAGATCCATAAAAATTAGTTTTCCTCAAGTTGGTTGCCAAAATATCAAAACTTTTTACAGCATTGCTTATTATACTTGACCGACCTATATGATAGTTAATTTTATGTGATTTTGACAGTCACATGAAATTATTTTTAGATCCGTATATATCTAGCTGAATTTTTAGATACTTTAGCAAAATCGTTTTTTCTATGTAGGATTAGTAAGGCCTGTTACACAATAGATTCGCAAGCCGTAAGCTGTAAAAAATTGGCCAATCATAGTTGAATATGAGAAAAATAATTGACTATGACTGGATAATTTCTTACGGCTTACGGCCCTATTGTGTAACAGGCCTAACTAACTGATTGTGGATCGGAAATTTGGGAGTGTCTTAGATAAAAATAGATATATGAGCCATACGCGGTAAGGATCTAAGCAAATAGTAGGATCAAGGTTTAATAGAATATTTTATTAGAGTAGATTATACATAGTCAGATGGATAACGGAAGGTAGGCATTACTTTCTAGAAATTTAATACTAGTACTAGCTAATTAATCACTTACTTTGAGTAAATATTAACAGTACTTTTAATACTAAAAATAAGATTAATTAGCCAGTAGGTACTAAATTTCTATGAGGGTATGTCGAGAAAATTATAAAATATTTCAGGGTAGAAAAAACGTAACAGCTCTCATCTCTATTATACATGTATATAAGCCTATGGTTAATGCGATGCGTGGAGCTTGCCGGCTGCGGCATACATATGTAACATTCCCGCGACGGAAAATGAAGTTTTCAGCAAAATGTTGCGCGACCTCCCACTATCTAGGCTCTTCAATTGTTCCCTTCACGCGTATCTTATTCTCTTTGTATTCCGCCCGGGTGGGTTCCGTGTAAACGTCACGCGCGAGGTACGCGGCGGAATCCCGCATGTATCCCGTGGATGCGATTTTACGGCAAGCCCGTGCTTCCTGGACTGCGGCAGCTCCCGCATCGCGAAAGCGCGGGACCACCGATAACGTATTCCCGGCAGACGCGGCCGTTAAATCTCCTGAAATCCAGGTTTACTCGAGCCGACGCGAGTTCCCGCGCGGTCACCGCTCGTATATGCACGGACGCGCACACGTGCATACAAATATATATACACACACGCCGTTCGCGTGCCACGGCTTCCACCGGAAGAGCTGCCTCTCCCGCTCTCTCTCTCTCCCTCTCCCCCCCCCCCCCTCTCTCTCTCTCTCTATCGCGCGCGCGCTGATCTCTCTCGGGCTGGTCTCTCTCGGCTCGAGCGGCGTACGAGTATAGTATCTCACCGTGGAAATCTAAATGAGATTCGATCCGACGAGGAAGCCGTCGAGGATTCCGCACGATTCGATCCGGTGCGGGAAGTGAAACCGCTTGGCTCCCCCGATTGAGCGCGCTCGCCAACTCCGGTAATTCGATTCTACGGCGGGGGTTGATTGAAAAGCGGGCGTCTTTCACGCAGCATTCGCGGCGGCTAGTTTTCCGAAAATAATTTGTGTTACACGGCGAATTTAATTAATTTGGGGTATTGCGCGCGCGCGCGGGTAAATTGAATTAATTAAACGACCGAACCTTTTCCGCGCTGGTCTCATCCTTTAACGCTCGTCACGAATCTGGCCATCCTGCTTAATTCTATTTAACGATGGATACGATCCATTACGATGAATCTCATGATGGAGGATGTTACTTGTTTATTTAATTAATTTATTTAACCGAATTAGATTGTATGACGTTAAAAACGAAAATATATTGCTTAACTGTTTAAAATTTCGCAACCACGATCCGGAATATTTTTTATATCGAGCGACGTCTCTATAATACATGACGCAGTTAGCATCGATAATAACAGCTATAACCTCTTCGCTAGAAGGATTTCAATGCGGGGAAAGAAGCGAGGAGTCTGAAAAAAGAAAGACGTGACTTCTTCAATGCCACTCTCGGACATCGGCGAAGATGACGTCGTTGGTAACGGCTTGAGGTGGAGGAGACGAAGCGTCCGTGGAATGGCGAGAGAGAGAGAGAGAGAGTCCGAAGACACTACTTGAAGGAAGAGGAGGATGACGTGTAGAGAGGGTGCGACGACGGGATAGGTGGCGAGAGGGGTGGAGGGAGATGGCAGCGCGTAGCCTGTGGGACGCCAAGCCGCCAAAGAGTCTGGCAACGAGAGCAAACGGGCGCCGCAGCGTCGCCCGGTACCTGCCGGTGCGCGTGTGGGTGCGACACGTACGCGCTCGTACACGCGGATAAATGCGGATGATACGCGCGCCTACGTTATGCACACGTACGTACGTGTGTGCGTAATGCGCCGGGTCCGCCGAGCGGCGTCGATCGCCGAACGGACGACGTAGCCAAACATCTCAGCCACGAGGTCATGATGTCGCAACATCATCTCGCGCTGCTATTTCTCGCCACTTCGCACTCGCCACTTCTCTCGCCCGAGAGCCGATCGCTCGTACTTCCATCTCGCGAGATTGATCCTCGTCAGTCCCGAACTCGCGCGAATGTTATTCCTGTATCGGTCTACATCGACCGTCGATCGTAATCGTCAAATCGTAGTATTGGATACGCTTAGGGAAGATATTTGTAGTACGTTCTTATTTAAGATGCTGTTATAATCCTTTTGGCTTGTAACATCTGACTCTATTTGAGATTAGTTTGAAATATAAAATTCGATTATGAATACCGGCCTTAATTACGGAACTGTCGTTAACCTGTAATCACCAATCAGAGCAAAACAGTGTAATTAGTTTGCTATAATTTGCTGAAAAGTAATCGTCAATCACCAAATCACAATCACATAATCGCTGGTATGATTACGGCTTTAGACAGCGTTCGTGTTTAAAGATTTTTCTTTTAAACTCTTTCGTAAGATAGCATTTAATTCTCCGAAACTGGTCTATTGGACATTCAATAAATCTCTATAAATATGTGAAACAATTCAATTTTTTTCTGTTAAATCTGCACATTTAAATTATTTTTATTGAAATATACTTGCAATTAGTATTTTTTTTTATACAAAGGAAAAGATTTGGTGTCTTCAGTAAAATTGTTTAGTGAGGCATTTTTTTAATAGCCGTCAAAATTTTTTTGTATAACAAAAAATTTATTTGCTTTTGCTAAATACATTTTCCTACTTTATAAATAACAAACATATTTGTTTATACTAAACAGTTTTAACTCAACAGTTTAGTATAAACAAATTTTTTTTTGTACATTTTAACTAAATATTTTATCGTTACAGCAAAAGTTTGGTTTATAAAAATACATTTTTTCTAGTATATCGGTCTACACTGACAATGAGAAAAAAAAGTTAAAATATTCATTGGCAAACGTTTTCTTCGATATTTATTGAATATAAAAAAATTTGACTATGATGACAGAATGTACGTTTCTGTAAAATATATTTCATTTTTTGTTATTAACTATAAAAAATAGTTTGCTGTCCATTTAAAAAGTAAACTTTTATTTCGCCGTTTCTTTTTAAATAAGGATTTATATAGTTTAATGAACATTATATCCGACAAATTAAGGCATCTTTTTCTCAGGTTAGTGAATCCACTCAATTACAAACCTCTTTGTTGAAAATATGAAACAATTAAGTTTTCTTTATGTTAAATCTGCTGAATTATTCTGATTAAAATACAATTTAGTATTCATTCTTTTTTATATACGTCTACGTTCATTTCGGTTCCTTGAAATTAATTAATGCTTTTTAATTAACATAAATTAAACGGATTTTACGAACCCAGCATCGGTAATTGTGTTACAAATTTTAACTCTGAAAGGTTAAAACGAAACGAAGATTGCGCGTTACAAAAGCGCGCCGTAGTTTCGGTTTATTTAAAACATGAATGTAATACAGTACTGACAGATCAGTTTTATTTATTTTCGGAATAACGTTGGAATATAGCTAAATGGCAGTCATCGATAATTCAGTATGTCGCCGTTAATACTCGCAGTCGACGTATCGCGCTCGCTCCGAACACAGGAATGATCCCGATTAATCTCATCCGGTGACACGCACTCCGCGGTTCGATCGTCGTGATGAACCGCGGAACCTGATATCTGAATCGCGTGCTGAAACCGTATATCGCCCGTGTCCGATATACGGCTTACGGAGAGGCGCTTCGCGTCGCGGTCGGTTACCGGCGTCGAAAGGCGAGTTCCCCGACGATGACTCGGATCATCGACGACGAGTACGTTTACTTACGTCGCGACGTCACGAATCCCGACACCTTCGCGACGCGTAGCGCGATGACGCTGCGCCGAGCGTTCACGCGCATATTCATCGATCTACTTCGTCCTGCCTGTGGCGAGATCACTGACAAACAAGCGAGTGCCTCGGGAATAATTGGAGCGTGCGTTATGCGAATTATGGCACAAAGGATCGAGTATAACGTTTACGAGGAAAAAAAAAAAAGAATCAAAAACATACCTGCAACTCGCGGTGCAACTCGCTGTAATTGAATCGAGGAGTGCACGAGCGGAAAATCCTAATGCGTTCTGAAAGCGGCGTGTTTAAACTTTTATTTCATTTTATAGAATATTTGAGGAGTTAGCTGAGGTCCATTAGTTGTTAAGTCACAATTATAACTGTCAGATTAAATTACACAGAGAAGCTCAATTTTCTCCCTTTTTCAAAATAAAGTTCCCGTTTACACAGTTTCGCATTCGCGTCGTGAGTTGTAGAACGCTACAGCTTTTTATGTTAAACGTCAACAAATAATTCAATTTTTAAATAAATATGTGAGATGCAGGCAATTGAGAGCAAACGCAGTTAGATTTAGCGTATATATATTTCATAACTCAGTGATCAGTTTATAACATTTATTATTTTGATTTCTTTTTAAGTCATCTTCAGCACATATCTATATAGTTTTTAATTAAATTGTTTCCTTACTTAGTAGGTTAAAATGATTGACAATTCCAGTATTGAAAATAACCTCCTTAATCAGCTGTGTGACTGTTAAGATCCAACATACCAAGTATAACATTGTAAGAACGCCATAATTGATGATACAAATTTAATAAGATTTATAAAATTCATTTTAGAGAATATCGCGTTAATTCCTTGCCACAATTCAAGTCAGAATCACTTTTTTAAATTCAATTTTGTTGAACATAAGTCTAACTAAAGAGAAATTCTTATATGCATAAATCAAAGATAAATGCATAGATAACAATAGGAGACTTTATAAAAAAGAATGCGAACACGCGCTGCGTCATCAACGAATCGCAGTTCGATCATTCTTCTAATTTAGCTGCAGCTTCATCGACACGCTCGGTTGACGTCGAACAGTGCGGACGATATATTAGCATACGTTTATCCGATACATCGTTCGAATGGGAACGAATTGCGCAGACGATATATGTTATAAATAATACATTCGCGAGTGGATGATGTTCGCATATATATATCGAGACATTTCGAGAGATAGCATCTGGAATATCAATGTTCTAGCGACGTGAATAGCGAGTCATTCATAGAGAGCCTGGCTCGGCCCATTTGTCGCGAGGATATTAGTAAAAATGCGCCTTTTAAGAAGTCAGCCTTAAGCTCAGGCTTCGAAGATACACGCAAAAAAATATTTTGCTGCTCCAGCTAGAATTATAGCTGTTTTTTGTATCTGATAGAAAATTATGTATCATTGTACAAATAGAATTTATAGCACAAATCTAAATTCTATCTCTGTCATCTACATGATTAGGTGCAATACATGTCCAATATCGCAGTACTTGCTAGAAATTTATTTATTTTAGCTAGTTTTCGTACTTAAATCATTTTCGCTATAACTGCAAGATCACTTTTTTGAGTGTAAACGCACGCGCGGTCTTGCTCGATTTTCAGTACGATTGATAGAAAAAGAAATCAAGATTTATTATTTTTTTAATAAAATATCTAAATTCAATTCAAAATTGTGAGTTAACATTAAATTAATTAAATAAAATTTAAAGTTAAATATAAAATGAGTAAGTAGGCTTATATGAGATAAATTATATAAAGTGTCACAGAGAGGCCGGTAAGCCGAGCTGGTTAATAATGCTAATACTTGGAAATTTTTTGTAAAATTTTGTTGTACATATGTCAGTGACAAATATAAATATAATAATAATTTATATAAGTCGCAAACATTTCGATCCTTAATGGGATTATCTTCAATATAGAAAAATAAATATCAAATCTTTAAATTATAAAAAGATATGCTATCTAATTGTTGTCCGTCAGGTAATGATCGCTGACGGACGATTAGATAACATCTTTTTATAAAAATATTTTGCTGCTCCAGCTAGAATTATCGCTGTTTTTTTGTATCTGATAGAAAATTATGTATCATACGCATAGAATTTATAGCACAAATCTAAAATTCTATTTCTGTCATCTATGATTAAATGCAATACATATCCAATATCGCAGTACTTGCTAGAAATTTATCTATTTTAGCTAATTTTTCATGCTTAGGTAATTTTCGCTATAACTGCAAGATCATTTTTTTGAGTGTATTATTTAACAGTTTCACATTTATTTTTCCACACTAAGAATCCCATTAAGATTCGAAACATTTGCGATTTATATGCGATATTTACGTACGTTATTAAACTAAAAAAAAGTCTGATAAGTTAAATATTGATTGAAATAATTTTAATCAAATATCCGGTTTATATATCCAAAAATATAATTTTATTTTTCTAAATGTTTAGTAAGTATTACCAAACATAATAATATAACTGTTTGGTAATTTTTACTAAAGTTAGAAAAGTAAAATTATTAATAATTTTTTGTTATATCAATCGAATATTTAATTGAAAATATTTTCAACATTTAATAGCTATTGTATCGGACTCTTTTTTTAGTACACATTTAAATTTCCGTATATATTTCTGTATAACTTTAAAAAATTTTTAAATCACCTAGATTAAAATGGAATTAAATTATTGCTTTGAATTTTAATATCGTTAGAATCGCAGTCGCGATGCAAATTTAATGGGAAACTGGCCGCATAAAATTGCAATCTTGTAATTAATTTTTTTTTCGTTAACGAGAGGCGTTCGTTAAGCTCTAAATAATAATCATTGTTCTTTCAGCCGCAACGATGTCCGGTTTTTGTTCCTGCCGAATGTGTCGTTCTTCTCCACGATGGACGATCAGTGGTGTATCTTCTAACAATCGTGAGAACGCGCTGTATCCGGCCATTAAGGAGACTAGCCGCGATTAATTTAGTTGCGTTTAGCGCTTCAATGTGATCAACGAACCGCCGCGATAATCGAGCGAACTTCTTCATCCGCTCAATTATAAAAGCACTTCTCCTTGCAGCGAAATAACTTTGATTAAAGCGATTCTAAAACTGTTCCTCGATACGGCAATTTCATCTTGATTGAATGCCTTCTCTAAAATGGCTATTTCGATCGCGTTGTCGGATTTCTCGACACAAGCACAATGCAACGAGGACAGCTCGTCGTTACTCTAAATTCCAACGTTATCTATATATATAAACGGATTCTAAAAAAATTTGCTGACACTAATTTTTCTTCGAGGTACCGTAAAAAAAGTATGTTAAAATTACATAAATAATTTTACATGTAATTTTTTTACAATACGTGTAAAATATCAGTTACGTCAATTATATGCTTTAATCAACTTTGTGATTCATATAATTGTTTTATATAAGATATTAAAGTTGTAACCATAATTACCTAAACTTAATTACCATTTGAAAGCACGCACACACACACATATCGTAGCGTAGTTTCATATTTTATACCGCGGTCAAAATATTTTCTTTTAAAAGCCAGAAAACTCGTTTACCTTTATTGCATCCAAGTGTACAAATAATGCAAAGGAAAACTCCGTGTTATCTAAGATAAAATGTTGAGCCACCGTCTTCTTCGAAATGACAAAACGTGGCCCAGGAGGATACGACTTTCGTATTTAGGTCGGAAACCGATGTCCTATTTCGCGCACGAGATGATACGGGTACCTCCTTGCTTTCGGAATCCGCGGAATAATGGCGGCGTCTCATGGCGCTCTTTCTCGGGGCATTGAAATATTAATCTGCCCCAAAGCACGTTCCATCTCCCGGCGGTGGAGATCGATGCGCGCATACATGCTTCACAGCTGAATAACCACCTATATACGCTATACGCGATATATAAAGGCCGCCGTCCCTACATCCGTCACGTCCCTCTTTCCCTCCTCTTTTATTCGCGGATTCTTTGACCAATTTGCAGCGGACATACCTCCGCGGGGCGAGGAGTTAGGCGAGGTCAAAAAACCTCTTGCGAGTTGCCGAGCTACTGAAAGTCAAACCTTACGTGAAATTTACCTCCATCCTTTATTCAGTTTCGAGCGGACTTTACTTAAACGGAAATTTAACCCGGGCTTTAATTACAAAAGCGTCGATCGCGTACGTCGAGTTAACGGAGGAATAAAACTGTTCCCGTGGAGAAACAACCTCGGACCGAAATAATATACTCTCGGGGGACGAGGAATTACGTTTGTTTTACTTCCTGTTTTATATCTCCTTTGGTTGCAAACGTCATTGATCAAATACTCTGTGCGTTGTGATAACTCGCAACGAATGAGGTGGAAAACGCATCGTTTTCATCCGAACAGTTTTCGCGTTCGATCGCCGCAGAATCAGTCTTTGTCGGTTCGTTTCACCCGGTCTTCGTTTCCCTCGCTGTTGAGATCGTGCAGATTGTACTCGTGTTAGGGATGAAGAGGTACTCAAGAGGAGAAAGGAGCGACAGGTGGGGTGCGGAAGAAAGCAAAACGCTATATCTCAGCTCTTACTTTTCTTCTAGCTCTCCTAACAAGTGTACTAATAATTTTAACTCTTCAATGCCACTGGCTTTTTATTTCAAAAAATAATCTCTTTCGAAACTTTGGTGCGCTTATTTCATTGCTTATAACTTTTCTACTAGTGGAGGTACACACATTTACTTCATACCATTGCATTTCTTAATTAAACTGAATGAAATTAGGCTCTATAGAGACTATGAATCTATAAATCGAAGAATTACAAGTACTTATAAGAGCCAATGGATGTTTATGTGTCATATCAATTTTTTTATTGAATACAAATTTAAAAAAAAACGTTTCGACTCCACGTTTTTGGGTATAAATTATTTAAGTATTAGGATTAGTTGTATTTATTGAAAATGACTTATAAATGTAGAGTTTGATTGTTTTTTTTTATGATAATTTATATTAAATACAAAATTTATATATACACATGTTCTCTAAATTTTTTGGAGTGGAATCTCACTCTAAAGAATGAAAATTGAGTCAGTCTTGAAAAAGAGTGGCTTAATTTTCAATCTTCATGACAGAGATTTCACTCTTTAGTGTGATATTCACTCTAAAGTTTTAGAGTGTGAAAAAACATCCAGTGTTGTGGCTCTCTTATAGGTACTTGTAACATTTTGATTTATATATCTTAATGTCTGGCATTTTAATTGAAAGAAAATTTGTAATAATATGTTTATTTTTATAAAAATTACAAGCAATCAAAGTTAAGTATGCCATATACGATGAGTTGCGTAACAAAACAGTAGTATAGTATGGCATTAAAGGATTAAAGGAATCATAAAATTATAATCCTCAAGTTTTGCGAATTTTCGTATCAAAATTCGCAAACTGGCGAGGGAGTTCGTAAAGGAAACTTTACGCACGTTATGTAGTGCTTTGAAAGAAGATATGACTCGAGATAGACGCCGCAAGGTGCGATTTAGCGGAAAAGGAGCGGAGGAAAGTTCGCGAGGAAAATCGCTGGAAGATGCTGGGTGGTGCGGGAAAACTGAGAAGCGCGACATGTGCGCGAGGTGAAAAGGGATGAAGAGGAGGGTGAAGGACGATCTCTCTCAAGGAGGTCGTTTCATGAATGGCCGGCATTCAGAAGCACCGAGAAGAAGAGTCGGCCCCACGACTTCGGCGATATTTCAATTCGCTATCGAGCCATTCGAGCCACGCTAGATACTTCGGTACGCTTGTTTGGCGATGTAATATTTTTCATACGAATAGTGGGAATAATAGCGAAAAAACATGGTAGATCAAGCGAATTGAGGTTTTTCTTTTCGAATTGAGGATATAAATATAAGGAGAAAAAAATTAGAAATTTATATAAAATTTATTGCCAACAATGATAAACAGTGATAAAAATTGCAGGAATACCTCTCGTGTTACTTATTATTTTTTAATACGCAGAAAGAACGATTTTGCTGAAGTATTTAAGAATTTAGCTATATACACTGTTAAATTTTATAGGGTCGAATTAACTTTTAATGTGAGTCGCCACTGCTCCTACTCAATAATATCGTTATTTTTTACTAAAACAATGGTTATATATTTGACATTATACAGTATCAATTTAACATTATATAGTGTTAAATTTAATTATTATTTTAGTTAAAAATAACGATATATTTAGTAGGAGCAGT
Organism: Trachymyrmex cornetzi; assembly: GCF_001594075.2. Lineage (NCBI taxonomy): Eukaryota > Metazoa > Arthropoda > Insecta > Hymenoptera > Formicidae > Trachymyrmex > Trachymyrmex cornetzi. Next base: position 92,335 of record NW_017298744.1, read on the forward strand.
GGCGACTCACATTAGATTAAATTTGACACTATAGATTTAACAGTGTACAGGTCTAAAAATAATTTTGTTGGATTGTAATAAAAATAATTAAAATTATATATAATTATTAATAATAATTAAAATTATAAATAATTATGTGGGCAACTTAAACATGAGTAATACTGCAAAAAGTTTTAGCATTCTAAAAATCATCTTAAGTCCTGCATAATTATTTTGATGGTTCAACAAAATTATTTTCAAATCTGTGTCTTTTAGATACCGTGTAATTATGATAATTTCATGGATTATTAAATTATGGCGAATTAATTAGAAATTCGTATAAATGTTAACGGTAAATAACATAAAAATTGCAGAAGTAGATAAAACGCGTTATAATAGTTATCATTTATAATAACGATAATTTCGTGGATTAATAAATTATCGTCCTAAGGTTTGAGATATTTGATGATTTTACTTGATCTTATCTCTAAGATACGGTGTCTCGTAACACACACTTTATGACCGTTATATAGCACTCGTTGCAATAATATAGAGGACTAGCGAGAACAATGTAATATAAGTAACGGCCGCTCTTTGTAAAACCCTGGCGAAGTATCGTTGACTTCTGGACTATTCGCGGATATATATGTTCCCGGTTCATTGATTCGCAGGCGCTTAATCGCGTGGCGATCGAAAAGCGGAAGGCGATATTCCGCGAAGCGGCACGAAGCGATTTGTCTCTTTTGTCGGTCAGCACCCCGCAGAAGATAGAAGCGCGGAAGATAACCGCGCGCTCTCGGATGAATGCGTGGTAGACGCGCGGTGTGGGATCGAGCTTCGCTTTTGCCTTGTATTTCTGTAAAATATCAAACAAAGCGTAACAAATTCTGGATGGGAATTTTCACGCCGAGATTACGGCGTGCGAAGATCGATTTCTAATTTTATATTTTTTATAGGGAAATTGTTTTCCGAAATTCAGTGTATTTGAAAAAGGTAAACCACGTACTGAGAGAAATTTTAGTGTGTACAACCATTTGTTTTGTTGGATATGACTAATAAAAACTCTACTTTTTCCTTTAAAAATTGTGTCGTTCTAATTAAAATTCGATTAGAATAATCAAATTTTAATTAGAACAGCGGATAGAATAACAAAAATTGTGTTGTTCTATTAAAAATTTGGTTAATCTAACCAAATTTTGATTAGAACAGCATAATTTCTAAATGAAAAAGTAAGAAAGTTTCTGTTAATCACATCCCAAGAAAATAAATGTTATACGTACCAAACATTTCTCTCGGTGTAAATTTCTTGGCCGTATAATTTAGTTATTCAAAGTATGGCTTGATATCGCGTCTCATTAAGATTCTAATGAATATATGCAATAGCCTATCCACCTGTCAGATTCATTTGGGTGGCACGTTGGAGCGTATTGGCAACAAGGCGAGAGCTTATATCGTTAATACGAGGGAAGATAGAAGCCGAGCACGATATCGAAGTAATTTAACACTCACGATTTACGCAACCAGACTCGTGTTGAGCTCGCGGAAGAAATGCTCACTCGGTGTATTCTATTCATAACTCTCCGATTATTGTGTTTAAACGCTACGACGCGTATTCATGCTTTCACAGCCAAGTCTGTATAAACAGTAAGGTCCCCAGCGAAGTATCGTTGACTTTTAGACTATTCATGAACATATATATGTATATATTTGGTGTATGTGTATATATATTTATATTTGATATATCATTATATAGATATTTGTTTCCGATTTATTGAATCACAGACGCGCGATGTGACAGTTTGATAATGAAATTGTCATATCATTTCGTAATACCTTCTAGTTTCTTTTCTGAATGTTATTAAGAATGCATTACAAATATTTTTTGTAACTAAATGAAAACATGAAATTTTTTTGTATTTGAAAGTAAAAATTTTGCAGCAATTTAGAACTTGGATCCAAATTATTTTAATAAGAAGAAGATATGCTTTTAAAAAAGATACACTAAATAAGATAAAAAGATACATTAAATAAGATAAAAAGAGAACATTTTTATTTGAATTATAATATTATATTATAAAATATAAATATTGATTTTATTAAACTGTTTCATATATATATTTATTTTTATACGAAAGGTATAAATTTTCAAGTCCGCTTTTACACTTGATATTCAAATCGTGTCGTAAATTTTATGTTTATGTTTCTGTTATAATAAAGATTGTTGATATTTCAATCTCTTATCGCATGGTTTTCATTTAGCTCTTGTTTACAAAATTATCTGCTTATCTGCATATAATGTAATTTCACGAAATTAATTCAGTTTTATTACGGCGTAATTAAATTTTGTTTCAGATATACGAAAACCGTGGTGGATTCCAGTCTGAACGCTCAAAGATACAATCCTGAATTCACGATAACGATGTCGACGACGCCAGCCAGCTACTCCGGCAATACGAACACCAGCGCGCTCATTGACCAATTGAGGCACATTAATCAGGTGAGTACATGAAGTCGTAATTCGTCGCCGAGGTCTTAAGTGCGATTCCTCTCCCTCGGATTAAATCGTGCTGCAGTTTTCATTCGTTCGTCAATTCAAACACCGTGCGACGAACAACAGGCGGTCGACTCTCGTAGAAGTGGAGTCTGTGATGATGGAAGCTTAGGAACGGAGTCACGTTTTCTTTTTCCGAGATTTGGAGCAAAATAATAAATTCCTTCTGCACAGGTTCGAATATCATAAAAAATGTAGATTTAATTAATAATAATAAATTAAATATGTTTATATATAATTTGATAATTATTATAATTTTATGTATATAAATATTATACAAATATATTTAATTTATTATTAATTATTACCTACATATATTTAATTACACATAATTTTATTATACAATATAATACAAAAATCATTATAAAATTGTATAAAATTATTTTGTTATTTCGGAATTTAATTAAAAGATGCTGGTTTTGCTGCAAGAGTTTATTATAAATGTTCATTCTCTCGCTTCCATATTAGATGCAAATTTCATCGCGTAAAGCGATTTGTCGCGATTCGTAAACTGTTATCGCGATAACTTGTTGGTGTGGAAAGCCCGCCCGGTGACCCGTAACTGCCAGACGAGTGTACCAGACGAATCATAAATTCTCGTCTATCTAGAATTATTCATAGAGTAGAGATCGTAGACAGTGTGTCGAGGCACGTGTCGCGTTGCGTAGATTTCACCTGAAAGCGCACGTGGGTGCTCAAACCCGTTCAATAGAGTACAAATACATGTCGGGAGAGTTGATCGCTTGACCGCTGGAATAATTATGTTATAAAGGATAATCATATTGTAAGTTTTATAACACAATTATTTCTAGAAAATTATTGCCCATCTGATCCATGATCTTCGCGCCTGTACATTGAAAATCCAAATGTATAAAAAGTGATTTCAATATATGTGTGTGATTAGTTTTTAGCAGTGTAAAACACTACATTGTATTTAAAAAATGGATTTACACATTTTAACGTGTGGTGTCATTTTTACACGGAAAACTAAATTACACATATACAGTGAGAACAAGAAGTATTCATACAAGAAAATTTGTTATAAAAAGCCTTATTTGTAGAAAATAAACATTAATTAGCAATTTTATACAATGAATACATTTTGTTCTAACATAAACAAACGGGCTTTGCATGTATTCCTGATTTTAGAAGAAATTTCTCGTCTGTACAAATACAATTTTTAATTTTCGATTATTCAGATTTTCAGATTATTCTTATTTTTTAGATAATATATTTTGTATAATTAATACACATCTTTTTGGTATATATAATTTTAAGAAACATACAGTCTATTTTATTTTTTATGAATAAATTATTAATCATCCAAAAAAAATAAGAAATCATTGTCAATTAAACGTTCAATCGACGTCAAATTGATGTTGAAATCATTGTATTTATATCGATTCGATATCAATTCGATGACTCATTTCTCGCTGAATAATATTTACTTTTTAAAAATAAAGTTTTTTTTTAAAAATATTTTCTTCGTACGAATACTTTTTGCACTCACTGTATATCGATGTCATTTTTTACACATTTGGATTTGTAATATATACCTATCTCTGAGGTCCGGTTTCACCAACGTAAGATTTAATCTCGGTTTAATTTACTCTTTATGTTTTTTAAATTTAGAATTAGAAAAAATAAACAGTAAGAGAAATCGCGAGATTAAAGTTATTCTTGCATCAGTGAAATCAGACTAATGATAGCTATCACATTCCTAACTTTAAACTTGCAACTATATAAAGTTGATAAACTATATATAGTTTTTATAAGTATATAAACTAATTTTATATAGCCTTGATCATAAGTATAATCATTCTCAATTGTTTGCATCTTCTTGGAAAAGACTGTAATGAAAGAAAACTAACAATATATTAAACTTGATAAAAATTTTATATTTTTAAATAAAATTATTATTTAATTTATTTTTTATTAGATAGAAAATGATTACATTTATGATGAGTCAATATGTGGGAATGCTTCATATTTTTGGTCCAAGACTACATAAAATTATAAAAATTTCGGGAGATTTATATTTCTGTATGAATCGGAATTGAGGATAGATTTCTCTAAGTAAATCAATTTCCAAATTTTTAAACAAGTTTGTTTACGGTTCGTCATCTTCGTTTTTCATCGTATTCTTTCGTACAGTTTACGGCGTCATTAAAGTGTGGGACACACGCATAGTGCCTTCTACACGCATGTTAATTCGCGTGTGAGGAATCGGGCCGCTTACTTCTGATTGGAATATCGTGAGACACGCGTATGTACGCATGTATACAGGGTGTTCATGATCGATTTGCTGTCCGTTGTACGAGCGACTATCTCCGATAAATGGTTCGTTCAAATAACTTTGTTAATTTGCGTCATGCAATTCCGTAACGCGAAACGAAATCTTCGTCGACGAAAAATTCGCTCGGGATTCCCCGGATTGCGAACGGATTGTTCAAATATACACCGTGTACATGTATGAAAAAAAAAACAACAATTTTGCTAAAAAGTATAGAAAAATTTAGCTAGAAACACATGTGAAAATAAATTTTGTTGAACTCTCAAAATAATTACAAACAAACACTGATTGCTAGAATTTTTTGTAGCATTTTGTAGTACATTTGCTCATCATGCTTGAGTTTTCTGAATAATTATTTCGACGGTCTAACAAAATTATTTTCAAATCCGTATCTATCTAATCTAAATTCTTTGGAGTGGAATTTCACTCTGAAGAATCAGAATTGAGTCAGTCTTAAAAAAAGAGTGGCTCAGTTTTTAATCTTTAGAAGATGAGATTTCACTCTTCGGAGTGAGATTCATTCTAAAAGTTTTAGAGAGTAAATTTGTTTTAGATACTTTAGCAAAATCATTTTTTCTCCGTGTGCGTATGATACGATCGCACAATCGAGCGGCGTGATATATCGGGTCGCGAAACCAGTGAATAATAGGACTCGAGGTATTATTGGCAGGTGCGAGCATTAAGTAATGGTGACGAGGTTCGAGGGAGAGAGAAAGAGAGCGAGATTAGAGGCTGCCTGTCGGTGTCTGATTTTAGCAGAATATAAATCTATGTCTTCGTTATATTCGTGAAGTGACTAGGTTTGAATGAAGAGTGTTGGCGATTAATTGGACACTGCTTATATCTGCGATGGGTCAAGTGGGTTAATTGAGATCTTTGGGTAAATGGGACAACTTAATGAGTTACCAATGACAAAGCTAATCCCTATCATCTCTTCGCGATCACGCGGCGATTGCCGAGCGTGCGCTCGCGACTTTTCCAACGAGACTCTGGCATATAATAGCCATTAATTTCGGAAAATTATGCGTTTATCCCCACACTTAGTCGGCAATTTCAATTATGCTCGTAGTCAAGTTGTAATTTGTAGCCACCTTGCTCACGCATAACGAGCGGTATTTCACCGAGCGACGATTGATGACAATTAATCTCGTCACATGTCTTATTTCTAACAATATGACACTATTTCGTTGCGTTGATAGAAAAATGACAAAAGTAAAAAATTAGCATTTTTCGAGATAATGAATAGAAATCATCGATTCTAAGGATTAATATATTGTTATGAAAAAATAACATAAAAACGAAATATTCGTCAATACTAAGAATGCAATGTTCGAATTTTGAAAATCTCATCACATAGTTTTAAAGAATACATTATCATTTAAAATATAAAATTAACAGAAAATGAAGTTATGCATGTTCACTATCTATTTAAAATTTTATTCTAATTCAGAAAGAATTTTAATCGTACATAAATAAGTACACATATTTTTTTGTGACGCTAAGAAAAGTACATATGAATCCTTACTAAAGAAGTCTTTTTTATTAATTATAATTTTAGAAGTTTTAAAATTTTTAACCATAAAATTGCAATACTTGAACTCAACATATGATAGAACAATTTTTTGATATTTGACTATGTTGTATTACGTTACTCTAATTAGAATTATTATAAAAAATGTATAATTATAATTAGAGTCAGAAATACCAAAAATTTTTCTCTCAGCGTATAGAACGAAAATAATATCCTACACGAATAAAATAAAACTATGAAAAATAAGAACTGTGAAACATGGAATTAATCTCTACATTATTATATTTAAAAAATGAGAAAAATCTCCCACAGGATTATCAGGATTCATATGTTTCAGTTATGGGGTTAAAAATGCGCCAAAGAAAAGTTGTTAATTTTCAGTTATATCTTTTTTATCAATGCAACGATTTATGACAATAGGAAGTAATTATAACAATAGGATGCCGACACAACTTTATAGAAATAATTAATCTGAAATATATTTAAACAATACTGCTACAATACCAGTACTTTTGAATTACATCTAATGCGATGATAACGAGAGCATGTCCATATTTTGCGTGTTTTCGTAACAGTTGGTGCAGTCCCAATTGTCGTCCGACATTGGACCAGATGCCTTTCTGGCCGACGAGGCCCTGGACGGCTCCGGAAGCGGGGACAGCCCGGTTTGGAGGCAACACGGAAACGGCGAGATCGATGACGACGAGGACGGCCACGATCGTGACGATGACGACGAGGCCTCCGGCTCTGGAATGGGTCCCACCACGATAGGTATCGTATCCCACGGGCCATTTACGTCTGCATTGATTTGCATTTTGATAATACCAGCCGGTGCGTTCCCGGTGGAAACTTCATTGTCAGATGAATCCTGTGTACGGCGCGTATCGAGTGTCGTTATTAGCAATAGAACCTCGTTCTTGACCAGGGTTCTATAGAACGTATCAAATGGCGCATTATCTGTCGATGTGCCCCCGAGAAAAGAGAGAGAAAAGTTTTTTTCCGACGAAAGAGCATAATGGGAATTAGTATGATTTAATTACTGAACGCAAAGGCAGTTGCAACTGCAAAATAATGCACGAAGTATTCTGGTAATGCGTAATTCCATGCACGTTAAATATTATGTGAAAGCACATTTTAACAAGAGGGATTCCAATAATAAAGGAGAATTCGGATTAACAACGAGAAGCACAGGAGATAAAAATTAGCGGTGCGAGGAATGGATAGGCAGCAGCGATTTTAAAATAACATACTGAGAGAGAAAAATGTTTGGTATTTGTGACTAATTGCATGATAAAATAATTATGGTTAGGAGCTCCATTTTATAGTTATTTCAATTTGCTTGTTATATAAAGTCGCTTTTTGGATAAAATTTTATAATATTCTTCAAAAGAAAATAAATTCTTGTTTTGAGTACATAATAAGTTTTTCTCTAAAATTTGTAATAAGTATATTTTAATATTATTATTCAGAAAATATCCTTTGTTAAAAATAATCATTACTTAAAAATGTAATTTTATGTGTATAGGCGACCCCCGAAGACGATTATAAATGATCGAGGCCAGTTATATATGTTTTTTGTATACAAAACTATAAATATAATAATTATTAACGTTATAGCAGTGTAATAACTGTCAAAATAGAGTTTTTAATTATAATTATAATATATTACCGTACAATTATATAGTCACAAATACCAAACACTTTTCCGTCCATGTAGATGAAACCGCTTTTCTTATTCCGATTGCAATTACGGGGAATGTTCGTTTCATTTAAAACGAGAAAGGAAACTTGATGTACCAAAGAAATGAATTTGCATTTTTCGTTTCAGACCCGTCGATGAAGACTCATCCGAACGGTCCGCTCCACGGTGGGTCGTCAACGATCTTGTTATCATTCGCGGCCCTCGCTATCGTCTGTGCATCGCTTATCGCTTAATCGGTTACATCGCCGAGATATACGAGGGTATGATTTCGATAGCGATTCACGGCCAACGTAGACAAGGCGTAGATAAGGAGAGTTAAACTAGTTTCTGTTCGCGATCGGAGGATTGTTAGCAGGTTGGATCCTATCCACTTTTCACACGGGATTCTTCCGGCGCGCGTGAATGCCGATGAGCAGCCCCCGTAAGGAGATTCACGGGTGAGCTTCCGCCTGCCGGAATCGCGTACAAGCGATGCCGTTGATAATTTATCGGTGGCGTGTTGGGCAGCGAAGCGAACTGTTCCTGCCGCGATCCCGCTGGAAGGACGCCGCGGTTCTCAGTGATATATATCGGTATGCGAGAAGCGCGTATGTGTGCATGTGTGTGTGTGTGTGAGAGAGAGAGAGAGAGAGGGGGGCGGTTTGTAAAAGTATACGATGGGGAGAAAGGGAAAGAGAGAAAAGAGCGTACGGCAAAGTGGAAAGAAGTGATGGGCGAGCCGAGTCTGAGACGTCGCGCTTGTAAAACGAGATGATAAATTTCGCGATGTTTTCCAGGTGCAGTTTTTCGACAGGAATGTTGGTTTCTTTTTCTTATTTTTCGCGTACGCAGACATCGATAGTTCGCGAAACTGGAGCGCGTGATGCTTGCCTCGGTAAAACGCGAAATTAACGCTTTTAAAATGCAAATGTGACTCTTGCCAAGGGTTACGTTCAGGAGAGAAAAGGTTCTATTAAGTTTTGTAATTTTTACGAGATGCGCAGCGCGCATTTATGCTTTTTGTTTAAAGGGACGATTATTGACTGTTTTCATCGAGCAGAATATTATGAATCTCGCTACGAATACAGCAATGAAATTACTTATGTTATCGCCACCAGAATCGAGGTTTAAAGGAACACAGATCGGTATTCTGTGTGTGCATGTTATATATATTTTTTTAGTAAATTTTCAAAATTCACGATTTTATTTATCGCGAAAAAAATGAAATTATTAGTGAGACGTATTGGATTAACTTTGCTCAAAAATGCCGCGAGCGACGAGGTAATTTATTGAAACTGCGAATCGCGCGCGATATAAGTAAGTCGTTAGCCAAAAGGGTATAGAGACATATCTGTTTAGAAATGCCAAGTACACCCGTTATCTCACCCGACCTGGCTACTCACGTGGGACTCGAGTCGAAATGTATAAGGCCTAAGAGAGAAAAGTTTCCGTCAAACTGAGCGTACTCGCGCCGAGTGTTAGTATTACATAAGAATGCAGGATGGTGTCGCAGCAGCCAACATCGATCGCCGGCTCCAGGGAGGACAAAACTTCCGATCCGAAGGTCGACGAGTCCGCTGTCCGACTCCGTTTGTCTTTCGCGAGAGGGGAAAAGTGTGTCGCGCGCGACTCTGAGAAATGGCTTCGAGAAGCGTCATCTCCTCTTTGTTATATCGGGTGTATGTTTTGTTAGTCTCGAATTATAAAACGCACGATTCGCTGGGGAAGCGCTTAGAAAAAGACTGTGATTGCAGAGGGGATTTGTAGAGGGAAAGAAAGAGAGAGCTGTTAGTGCGCTGATAATTCTGATAGATAAACTTCGCACGGAAAGAACGATTTTGCTGAAAAATTGGAAATTTTGCTGGATATACAGATGTGAGGGTAATTTTATTGGACCATCAAAATAATTGCTGGAAACTAAACAATGATAAGCAATGCAAAAAGTTTTAATATTCTAGCAACCAGTTTGAGTTTCTAACAAAATTATTTGGATGCTCCAACAGAATTATTTTAAGATCTGTATCCGGCAAAATTTGAGATCTTTCCGCAAAACTGTTCCTTCCATGCGGTGAAAAACCCCGCATTTTCGCCTTTATATAAGACAGCATCGAACACCAAACGTTGCTCGATCTATCAGATACAGAATGACCAATCGTATTAGTTTAATGCAGAAAGATATCGTCTACTTTGTATTTGAAGTAAATTTCTTTTGTTAATTACAAGGATAGAATGCGTGTAGGAAAGATCACGCGTTCGAAGTGCCACAAAGTCTGCAATACGTCCAAAATCTTTAATTTATTTTGTTTCTTTTTTGTTCAATTTTACGGTTATTCGGCTATTTATATAAGATAAGAGATATTTTTTATTTATTTATTTTTTTTTTAGAAACTTGCCTTTTGCAAAGTCTGGTCGCTCTGCTGAATTATGAACCGGATTCGATCTCGCGCGGTTATGTTGCCGGTGCCGAATGCCAGATGAGAGTATGTACATTGAAACGAAAGTATTTTACCTTCACTTCCTACGACTCGCAGAAATCATAAGGATATCGTTATTCTCGAGTCAATCGGCCGCGAAAGCACACGCCAACCAAACAACAACCGCATTAGTGTGCCTCGTATGTCTCGCGTGCCGTTTTTTTTCCTTTTTTTTTTACACAAAGCAGGACAAAGTGTCTTTCTCGCCCGGTGACGTCGCCTCGTCTACAGCAGACGTCGATATGTTACAGATTATTATTGAAAACTACGAGGGGAGCCCATAATCGCCCGTCGTTGATGACGTACATGCCATATATATGTCTAGATCTACATATACATGTAACATATATGTATGTATGTATACAAGGTGACGCACGAAATGTCATACCATTTGTTTTATATATGGATGAGTCAATAATCTTAATATAAATACTATCTTGATTTTTGAGAGGTAAATTAAGATACTTATTGAGTCACCTAAAGTATGACAGATTTACTTCTATCAAAATTGGTACAGAACTGGTACGGATTTAATTACCGAAGTCTGGAAAATATTGGATATAATTATATAGCATGACATTTCGTGCGCCACTTTGTATATATCATATAGATATATGTATTTATATGACGTATATACATGTGATATGACATATACATCGTATGTGATATACACGATCGTCGCATATGATATATATATTATATACATACACATGAAAGTTAACTGCCAACGTTGTACGTGATCGAGAGCTGATTTACTCGGGACGACGCAGTTTACTATTCGGTGTGAACGCAATCCTTGAGTACCGGGTGTACTCAGCGTGCGACACGTTTTCTCTTCGCGCCTGTGCGTATACTTCTGTGATCAATCTTTCACATTTACCTTCATAGAAAAAGGGGCCTTCTTAACGCATCAGACAAATTTGCCAAATTGAAGAAAGAGAGAGGAAACACTCTCGAAATTCGCTCTCACCGAAGCGTCCTCGAGTGGATTGGATCGCGATTGCCGTGAATTCTAAAATACATAAGCATGCCATTTTGCATCCGGTCTAGATTGGATCGTCGATCGTGGATCATATTCGTCAGATTATTATATGTTTATCCATTTTTTATTAATAGTACTTTTTTTTTATTTTATTGAATGCGATCTCGCGAGCTGGAAAGAAATTTTTCAATTATAAATCAATATTTCTAGCTCGTAATGAAAACTTAGTCAAGTATAGATCTTTGTAGCTCTTGCTTCTTGACAACGATAACTTACTCTCTAAATTTTTTAGAATCTTATTCTAAAAAGCGAAAATCAAGCCAGTCTTGAAAAAGGTTCAGTTTTTAATCTTTAAGAGTGAGATTAACTCTGAAAGTTTTTTAGAGAGCAGAATAGGATTCAATAGAAAAATATTGACTGTAAATTGATTGTCGCATGTCGTAACAATAGCGAGAATATTAATTCATCGAAAGCATTTGTTCTGCATGTGAGATGTTTCAAAAGAAGTCTATTAATATTCAGTGCTGATATAATAGAGTTCGATCAATACTTAAACGCGACAATTTTTTTCGTCGTTGAAATGAGTCACGCGTATTTTTCGCGATCTCGTCAATGTGTTGGTTAATTGTAAAAGTAAATAATGTGCCAAATCGATTTATCCGCCTCTGCCCCCGTTGACGAACAATTTTGACGCACGAATTAATTGTAATTAACAAGAGCCGGTTATCGCGACTTTCAATCACGAACGATATTGCATCGCGCAATCACAACAGCGCGAGGTATTAAATTTATCTGTATATACTATAACGTTTGTATAAATTTTTAATTTAAAAGTTATATTATCTCTCTCCCCCTTCGTCGCTCTTCCCTTCGCGGATTTATATATATTTTTATTATATATCTTCCGCGAGATTAATTTGACGATAGTTCCAAGTTGAGATTGTCACCTGTGATCCACGGTCGCGATTCGGTGACGCAAGAGTACCACCGATGTTGAATCTTCGCTGATGCTTTAAGCATCCAAAGCGTTCCATGACTGACGGGAGATCTTTTTTGATATCCTACTTCGGGATTTGAAACGATTTGATAATATTACACGAGCTGTATCTGATTAAGATTAAAGATATTATCCTGTCGATTTCGCGCAAGAATCCGCACATTAACTTATTAAAGGGAAACGATAGCGGACCGTTTCCATCGTGCTGAAAATTTCCGAAAAACGTTCTCATGATGAGAAGCGTACATGTTACACTCGAATCTGGCGATTTACTTTTCAGGTCAATCGGGACGATTTGGACTTCGAGATAATTGCGACATCGTGACATTTTCCAGCCAGTGCAGGCGTTATCTGTAATATTACCTAAAAGTGACGGTTATTTTTAGATGACATTTATATGTATATTACGTGGTGAACAGTGATCTTATATTATCGACAATTTTAAAACGATCGGAATTCAATTGTGTCAAATAACGTCACGATAATTATTCTTGTAAGACCCTCATAATATTACGTGGTGAATATTATATTCAACAATTTTAATTGAAGCTCAATTGTTTCAAAAAATATCACGATAATATTATGTTTTGAAAAAAATGGAGGAATTTATTCTTAATACAGAGATACAGAGAGTTAGAAATAAATTCCCTCGATATTTTCCCGAATGAAAAGTCTCACGATGTCGCGTACTTTCCTCGCGTCTCGCTATCGTCCCGATTGCGACCTCATATTACTGTAGGAAAGTAAATATAGCTAAGCAACAACGAGAGAGAGAGAGAGAGAACTGTTGTTTTCTTCGGACGGTGGCCGCACAATTCGCGACGCTTCGGCGACGCCGTATTCGTTTTGTACATTTGATTTCCGGATCTTTGTGGAGGGGTGCCGAGTGCCTTTCTGAATATCCCTGGCCGTAGCGTCGCGTCGTCCGCTTCTCGTCAATGAGAGGAGGAGCTGTCAAGACGGCCACCCCCGAATAAGGGCGTAACCGGGCGCTTTTTCGCTATACGTATATTTCTAGCACACGGTGCGTATGTGTGTGTATGTGTGGTGAGAGAGAGAGAGAGAGTAAAACAGAAATGAGAGACATGGCCTTCTTCTTCTCCTTTTGTAATTTTAATCCGCCGTAACTCGCCTCTAACGTTTTAACGCGAGCTCGCCGAAGATATCTAGCAGTTTTGTAAACATTTACTTCATGCTGTTAGGATAACACGCTGAGTGCGAAGCAGCGGGCGAAGGAGCGGGCGGGGATGTTTGAAATTAAGAAGTAAAATGCGCTCATGTAATTTTAAAACGACGATCGACGCGGTTGAAAGATAATGAGATAATCACCATTTTCTATTTCGATCTTTTGTAAGTTATTAATCCATCGTTTTCCGGGGCTCTGCGAAGTATTACGCAGCAGCGACAAGGTTTCGCCATCTGTATTATCCTTCCGGCGAACTCGATTGATTATTGTTTTCTTCGGATACTAAAAATAAGGCGGAAATCGCGTAGCATAATTTAAAAGGGATCTAGATTGGGTCTTCCGAAGGAAGATACGCGCGACAATCGAATTAACCCTGCAGGGGCGAGTATTGCATATTTGCGACATTCATTTTAAAATTTAATTCGGGATTTGTTCAGATTAGTTCTGTTCTTTTTAGCTCAACTTCTTGCACGGTTCATTTTTTCTCAGCTTAAAAGAACAGAAAGTGCGCAGCGTAATTTGAAAGGGATCCAGATTGGATTTTCCGAAGGGATAAATTCGGAGTAAATTCCGGATTTATACAAATTGGTTTTGTTCTTAGTTCTGTTCCTTTTAGCTGAACTTCTTGCACAGTTCATTTTTTCTCAGCTAAAAATAGTAAACCTTCATATGATAATTATCAAAAAGGTAATTTGTTGATATATATCAATATATATCGACAAAGTATAATATATTAATAGATACTTAATTTACACTTAAGAACTGAAGATGAAATCACTAAAATATAGCATCTTTAGCTCTGTTCTTTTCAACAGAATTTCTTTGTGTGCACAGATTATCTTTTCTCTTTTTCTCTCCAATATAAAAAGAAAAAGGAAGAAAGATGAACTATATATCTATAACAAAGTTTAGCTAAAAAGAATAAATCTTTTGCCAAAAAGGCAGTATGTTAATATACATGTATCAACATATATCGAAAAAAATATATGTCAATAGATTCTTAACTTGCAAGATATTTTTTAGTGAAATCAGTGAAAAAATGAAAAGGACTCCCACGATTCTTTCGTTTTTAACAAGATAATGCCGCCTCTAGATGGTTAAGTTGTTCATAATTATCAAAAATTCGAATCCGTTTAAACTCCAATTAGGTCACTTAGGATCCATTGAATCGAACGGGTCCATGCGACAGGTCCGATTCACTCTTGCAATCGGACGTGCCATTGTCCACCGAGGTCCTTCCTTTCAGAGTGCTAATAAGATTGAAATCCGGCGTGTGGCGCGCGGGCGAGGCCGGGCCTAATTCAGCGTGGGCCAGGCGCGCAATTGTTCGAGCTTACCGTCGTAATTCTTCAATTTCGTTAGCGGCCTTTGTCGGGCGAATTTAGACGGTGAACTGAGATCGTATACGCGCCTTCAACGGGCGCAACTCCTTCGTCCTTGTACGTCGTCGTCAATGCCGAGTGTCTTCGACCTCGCCGATCGTCCCTGATATCCATTTCGCGTGACGTCGACCTCTGTCATACGGGCGTTGTCGAACAACGACAGTGCGTTAATTATTTTTATGTATTTGTTAGTATTATTACTGATTATCTCGATAACAATTATATTGCTCCTTCACTTTAAAAGTGATACAATTAAAAAATTAATTTTTCATGACACAACTAAAAAAAGTCAAGTTTTAAGATACAACTTGAACTTTAGATTTTTGAAAAGGGAAGTCAACTTGACAGCAAATTATTGACAATCAAGAAAAATCGACAAAAAGAACATATTCTTATCAAATACCAATTTTCTCGTTTTTGTTTCACAACTCTTCTGCTTATGTGGTTGAAGTTTGGGGCGTTCGTGGAGCGAAAATTAAATGTAAGCCCACACTGAAATAACAAACAATTGAAGATCATTCATATATACATGTGACCATTTTTTTACACTATCCTTTTTAAGTTGCGATTTTGTATGAAGTTAAGTTAATTCACCTGTGATAATTAATAGGATAATGTTTATTTAACTCTTTCACGTGATGGTTTTAACTCAAGAATCATATTTTTCTGAATAGTGCCACTTTTAACACTTCAGTAAAGGAGCGACATATAATTGTTTACTATTTATGAAGAGTTGCAAAGTTAATTAAGGCCGACATCTAGAAAAATGGTTAGAGTTATTAGCGCAGATAATTGGAATTTATAAGACTGAAGGCAATGTTGGTGGGGAACGACTTTAATTTAATGTCTAATTTAATAACGCGGACGCGACCCACTCCTTCGCCGCAGAAATTCGCAAAACTGTCGCGGGAAGGAAACAGGTTGAAAATCAAGGGGCGAAAAATAAGCGAATGTGCTAAGAAAACGTAATGGAAAATGAGAGACAGAGTAAAAGGGAAGAAGGGTGCGTTGATCGACTTGTAAATATATAACGAATGCCTGCTGTATTTATATAGTTATATACGTTAAATATATCGACCTAAATGAAAGTAGCAGCTAATAAAAGCAACTGAAGTAATCTTGGACGAATTAACCGTTAGTCGTAATGTTACAGCGAGACTAATTATTATAATAAGGGAAGCGCGTCGGGCGAGGATGCGAATACTCACGCCGAGGGAATTTTTCGTCGAACGCGTGTCGCATCCCTCGTTTGTTATTGCCATTTGCCTCGTAGCGAAGCGATCTGTCTTATCACACTCAGAGAAAGACATAGTAGTGGCAGCCATAAAGGTGACAACTATATCAATTTTATATGTGTAGATTCAATGTACACACACACACACACACGGTGTTGAATAAACTATTTTACAGTTATCGTAACTGTGAAATAATTTATTTAACTATGTATATCAACGTATACAAAGCAGAATAGGGAGGCAATTACCCCTTTAAGTTTTGGTGAGGAGAAACAATTAAATTATGAAACTCATTTTTATAAAATTAAACGATAATTATTATGTATTATTCGAAAGTTCGTTGGAGATTCTTGAAGACTGGCTTTAATACATTTTGATTTTCGTGAGGATAAATGTTTGTCCCCTCTGCCTGAAATCTTGGATACGCCCACGACTATGTACATTAGTTCAATTAACTCTACACTGTTGAATTCGTATAATGTCAATTTGTATACCCAATTTGAGTTTTATCATTTCTAAAGGTCACTACTGCTTCCACTTAATATGTCGTTACTTTAATTAAAACAGTGAAATTAAACAACGTAACTCAAGAAAATATATTAAATTTGACTCAAATTTAGTTTATTCTTTACTGACTATAAACGTTGTTTACGTTGAGATTAACCACAGAAATAAATTGATTTAAATTTTTGACGTGCATTTTAAAGTTAAAAATAAAATATTATTTAACTCAAGGGAATTGGGTTACCATTTGCTCTTTTGATTTTAAGTGTGTACATTAATTCTATATATAAAATTTGTGTAGTTGTCACTTTTATAGTTGCTAGCACTGTTTTTCTTTGATTACACGGTTTCCTTCGTTTATCCCGAATGCGGGATACGTATAACAACGGACGAAAATGTACGAACGATTTCATCGTTCGATCGAATCGCTTTGTAATTATATCTATAGAGATCGAAAGAATGTGTGTATGGGAGAGAGAATGAGAAAGAGAGACGTTTCGACTACGCTGTATAACAATTATTAGCCTAGCATGATGCGTATTTTATGATAAATACTAACAGGACCCGCGGTTTCCTACGGAACTATTGCGTTACACGTTTAGCTATTTAATGCGTTTTTATCGCAATATTTATTGTTGCGCCTGCGTTTACTATGTGATATAGGGCTACTTATATTATTATCTCGTTGTTCGCGGTCCCGTTTAATTAAGCGCGACTAATCAACGGGAGTCTCCCGATAGAGCGGGAAGCGAGGAGGAAGCCGAAAATTGCGAAAATACGGTCACCATTCGCGTTGCCAGTGCGATCGAACGTTATAATTTGTTTAATTGATTACGACCGGTTCGCCGTTCAACTATAAATTGCATTGATAATGCTAATTGTGCATATAATCCTGTCGTGATTGCAATTAATTGATTTTTCAACGGCGACTCCGTCAATTTGTATCCGAGATGTAATTATATCTCTCTGGATTCTGTAAATTCCTACACGGAAAAAAGATGTATTAAAACAGCATTATTTTAATTAATAACAGCATTAAATAAATGTTGTTAATTTAACAATATTAATAAAACAAATAAAATTTTATTAAAACAAGAGCATATGACATTTGTTCCATTAATAGTGTTATTAAATTATAATTAAAAGTATTTTTAATTAAAAAATAATACTGTTAATATATATAAAACATAATTTTTTCAGTGTACTATTCCGTTTGTAAATTCAGCACTTTTAATCGCCTCTTTATCGCCTAACTATGGGAAAAAACTGACGAAACCAGATGGAATTCAAGTTGAATAACTTAATTCCGAAGAAGCCAGTCCCGACTCCCGTTATAGACGAGCGAAGATGCAGTGTGTACCCCAAATAGTTCCGATCAGCTTTCGATTAAAGCACTTATCGAAATTGAACGAGAAAGCGTTATCGAAGCGAGCGTAATTAAAGGACGATGTAGTGGAGAAGACAAATGCGATCGAGATGAGCAATTCTGTATATGTATATACGTGTGTGGGTGTGTTTATGTGCGCACATATTTTATGTACGTGCATCCTAAATACATACATCACACACACACACACACACACACACACACACACGCTAGCGTGCGACAGAGACACGCGCGCGCGTATTACTATAAGTGTTATACGAGAGATTAAGCAAATTATTATTATTATTATTAATGATTGCGTTCAGTAGAAAAAACAGCTTCTTTTGCAACTGTTACAAAGTTTTTGTTAATATTATTGGTTTATATATTTAGAGTCAGTAAAAGGAATTAAGGACAAGAACCAATTACATTAAAGGATTTTACAACAGTTGCAAAGCTGCTTTTTCTGCTGAACGTAATCAATTATTATCGCGGTTGATCACGTCGCAACGGCACGCTCGCCGATCGTTGACGATCTGTAAAAACTGTTTACGAATGAATGGCAAATAAAATATTATACGACAACGAGTCTACTTGTTATTGCATTGAAAAATCGAAAACAGTAGTTGTAGAAATAAATAACTATAAAATTTATCATCGAAAGGTAATTGTTGTTTTAAGCCGTTATGAGAGACGGTGAGTATTTATTTCGTATTTATAATAAAATCATAAAAGTATAATTACTAAAGATCCTTGGAAACTAATCACATAATTTTAATTATAGATTTGCACTTATTGGCGTTGAAAAATTATATTATTGATTTTTTAATTGTGAAATATTTAAGAGTTTTGCGCCACAGATTCTTTATTACTGTGAACATCAACAGAATTTTTCATTCAATAAATACTCGCGCCCCACTTTTTACATCGTAATGTTTTATTGCTGCTGTTACAATTACAATAATCTGCACTTTTTTTTTATCACGTAATACGTGTAACATAAATATATGTAACATGGCAGAATTAATAATGGTACCGTTAAAGAACTTCTCGCCATTGCAGTATGGCATATGTATGTTTACAAAATGCGACTTATTGTCGTCATAATGTGAAAGTCACTCGAATGGTAATTGAATATTTAGAATGCTGCGTTTTCAATCTTCTTTGTTTTCTCGTTATGTCCAGTTCTAAATTTGTAAAACCTTCACACTGCGAAGGGTCAAATATACGAAATTCTTAGATAATCTATACATTCGCATTACAATTCTTTTGGCAAAGTATAAAAGTCTTAATTATTTTATCCTAGAGAAGACATTTTTTGGAATTCTTTTTAGAATTGATTGCGTATTCGATTAGGCTGTTTCTCTCTGATTGTATCTTAGTTTTAAATCTCGCGGAATGATCCTGGTTTACGGTACTTGATTCTATATTAGTAATTATTATTGAAATCAGACCTTCGAGAGAAATACGTTGCCTAAAGTTTTTATTAAATCACGATTTTCCGACCGATACGAAATACTTTAGCATTTATTTAGAGATTTTAATATCGCTTCTTCTCCAAATAGTTATCGCAATAGCTTTCTACGATGAACAGTGCCTTCTCTGACGATTGTTGATAAATCAGATGATAGATCAGAAATCTAGTCTTATCGATTTATCATGTTCTCCCGAGACTCTCATTCCGATAACATGAATGACACATCATTATGTCAACATATTTTTGTCTGAATTATTTTCCCTTAATTTTTTCTGTTCATTTCCAGGAACATCGTCACAAATAATATATTTTTCGATAAGTAGAACAACTTTAATGCATGCAATCGCTCTTCTTAATCAGACTTAAAAGCTGGATTAGCATCTGGATGCCATCCCGGTAGTTTCGATCCAAATCGTTATTCTCCCCCGGGAAGACGTGCGTAAAGTCGATCATTTTCACTCTGACCCATTTGTCCTCCGTGCTTTCATCATCATTCTGCGTAATATCGTTTGTGCAGGAAAGTGAAAATTGGCTCGGGCTGGACCGACATAACCGGTCTACATTTAAATTGCAAGTTTCGCTTTGATTAGGTATGTTTTCGCTTGGCATCGACATAGGCTGACTTACGCTCTTTTTCATTTTTGGTCGAAACGTTAAATCGTCCGTTTCAGATGAATTCCGATGCATTCCAGGTACTGTTAATGGGGGAACTGACTCACATATCATTTCTTTGTCGAATTTCGGCGCTGAATGAGAGATAGAACTATCATCTTTCAATGAACAATGCTGCCGTAAGTGTTGGGCATCGTAGGCGACCAGAAGTGAGCTGGAATAGAAGCAATATTTCCGCTGCATGTTGAAGAGCCGTTCGATCTTGTAGAGGTATGTCAAAATTTCGGAGACCAACTGCCGGCAGACTGGCTTTCCAGGTATTATGTTCAAGAAATCTTCTAGTGCTGCGTGAAGATAAGAAGAATATTAACGCGGTTTCGAAAATGAGAAATGAGAAACATTTTATCGCTAGATTGTAAAACACGTCGTAAAGGTCCTCTTTCCTTTATTTATGGGTCTGACCTAATGATTATTCTTAATGATCCTAGAACGTCAATGTGAAATTATTATTGCTTGGCAGTAATATGATTTAATCTGAATTAAATGATATATTTAAAAAAAGAATAGAACGCGATATCGATTATACTTCTAATTCCTAAGAAGCTATAATTTTTGTAAAGACATAACGGAACGTCCGTCAACGTTCTAGAATTAAAACTTCGTGCGTTAATATCAAAATTGGAAGGTATACTAATTTCGATTTCTAATTAATCATCAATGAATTAAAAGACTTAGCCTTAACCATGCTCGAATCGAAAGCAGGCTATTCCATTATTTAAGAAAATTCACTACCCCATTCTGAAATAGACTTTTAATACTCATGAAATTTGATTCATTTAGATGGAGTAATTATTCGGTTTTTTTTTTCTTATCGATTTCATATGTCTTCTAAAACTCTAAAGCAGATACCTTCCACGACGCCCTCGACACCGAGTTGCTTGCCATGATCTCTGTCATATTTCCTTAATCGTCCAGATAAGACAGAATATACTTGATAACCTGTTATACAAAAACCGTAAGTACGCTTCGATTCGGCATACTTGAGTTCTTCCGTTCTCCTCTTCTCTGGCGTGGCCAAAGGATCCCACGTGCGAAAACCGATCTTGATATCTATCACACATGGCTCGGCCATGCCCTTTGTGATATTCCTAAGTATGAGGAATTTCGTACCTGTTATCGGACAAAACGGTTTAATGAAAAAAAGATATCTAGATGAAACACTAGCCATCCAAATAATATTATATTTACATCTCACGCCTGATAAATTAATTCTTATATTACATAATTACAGACAATATGTATATAAATTATATAAATATACAAATATATATATGTATATACATATATGCGCACACGTGAAAGTTTTAAAAGAGTTAGGTCTTATTTCACAGTTTATTCACAAAAGTCATCGTATCACATTTGCGGACTGTCAAGAAAATTCTTACGGTTATTAAAAACACGCAGTTCTGTTGTGCCATAATAACGTGGAACGAATTTTTTTAATTCCAATGCGACGGGATCATGAGAATTCTTCAAGCTCTCGTAGAATGCAATTTCTCTTTCCCCAAGGATTATTTTAGTTGCCGGTTTCAGTATGTGGCCAGTCCGTCTGCAGACCAGCACGCCTGTAATCAGAGATAATTCTTCATGTTATTCAATATACAAATGTTTATATACTGTTGATAAGCGCTGGATTCGCTGAATTGATTACATTTCACTGATATACTATTAATATCTTTGTACATTTTTCTTTTATAAATCAAACATTGTAAATAGAAAAAGCACTGTTCCGCTTTTGCTTTAAATCATCATATTGAAAAGAA
Organism: Trachymyrmex cornetzi; assembly: GCF_001594075.2. Lineage (NCBI taxonomy): Eukaryota > Metazoa > Arthropoda > Insecta > Hymenoptera > Formicidae > Trachymyrmex > Trachymyrmex cornetzi. Next base: position 114,408 of record NW_017298744.1, read on the forward strand.
ATAGAAATACATGTAAGTTTACCTTAGCAATTAGTATACATTTTAAGCATATATTAAAATATGAACAAAACAGAAATTGGAGTAGAATGAAATAACTGCTAATTTATTATTAAAAACTACATGTACAGAAATTATGTTAATTCCAAAAATATCCAGGAAATTTTTAATTTTTGTTATCTAAACATTATTTTAAATATATACAAAAAGTTTTTGAAAAATAAACGTACAAAATGTTTAAAACATCTATTATCTTTCATTAATTATTAATAAGCAGGGTTGGATAGTGCCAAGTTAAAAAGCTAAAAGCTAAGTTAAAAAGTTGAAAAGTTAAATAATTTTAACTTAACTTAGTTACATTTTAGACTCTTAACTTTTTAACTTTATTTAGTTACATTTTATCGATAA